>NC_134360.1:241466873-241751873 GCF_048569485.1 Anomaloglossus baeobatrachus
TACCACTGAGCCTATAACTACCACAGTGTCCCACTACCACAGCCTCCCATGAGCACTGAGCCTCCAAATACCACAAAATCTCACACTAGTACTGAAACTTCTACTACCACAGAACTTCTCACTACCACTCAACAAACATCTACTATACAGACTCTCACAATCACAGGGCCTCTAACGTCCACAGTAACTCCCACTAGTACTGAAACTTCAACTACCACAGAGCCTCCCACTGCCATTTAGTCTCCAACTACCGCAGAAACTCCCATCAGTATTGAACGACCATCTACTACGCAGCCTCCTACTACCTCTAATCCTTAAACTACCATACAACCTCGCACCACCACTGAGTGTCCAACTAACAAACAAATTCCAACCAGTACTGAAACGTCAAGTACCATACAGCCACCCCCTACCACTGAACCTCCAACTACCACCCAGATTCCAATTAGCAATAAGCCTCCAACTAAAACAATATCGCCCACTAGTATTGGAACTTCAACTACCACAAAGCTTTCCACTACCACTGAACCACCAACGACCACAGAAACTCCCACCAGTGCTGAACTAGCATCTACCACACAGCCTCCCACTACCACTGAACCTTCAACTATCACACAGCCTCCCACTACCACAGAACCACCAACTACTACACAAACTCCCACGATCACAGAACCTCCAACTACCAAAAAAAACTCCCACTAGTATTAAAAGTTCAGCTACCACAGAGACTCCCAAAACCACACAACCTCTAACTACCTCACAAACTCTATTAGCACCAAAACTGCATTAATTCATACACAGCCTCCTACCAGCACTGAGACTCCAAGCACTAGACAGCCTCAAACCAGCACTGAGTCTCCAACTATAACACACACTGCCAGCACCAAAACTGCAATTACCACACACCCTTCCAACCCTATAGAGCCTGCAACTACCAAACAGCATCCCGCCAGCACTGAGCCTCCAACTGATACACAGACTACAACCAGTACTGAGCCTTCAAACACTACACAGCCTCTCACCACCACAGTCTCCAACTACCACAGAGCCTCCCATTACCACTCAACCTCCAACTTTCTCATACACTCCCAGCAGCACCAAAACTGCAACTACAACACATCCTCCCACCAGCACTGAGCCTCCAACTACCACACAGACTTCCACCAGCACCAATACTGCAAATGCCAAATGCCCTTCCAACCCTACCCTACCCTTCCACAGAGCCTTCACCTGGCACAGACACTGCAACTACTATACAGCCTCCTACCAGCTCTGAGCCTCCAACTACAACACAATCTCCCACTACCATTAAACGTCAGACTGCCACACATGCTTACACTCTCACTGAATCTCCAACTACAACACGGCTGCCCACTAGTACTGAGTCTCAAACTACCACACCCATTTCCATCAGCACCGAAACTGCAACTACAACACATCCTTCCACCAGCGCTGAGCCTCCAAATACCACACATACTCCCACCTTCACCAAAATTACAACTACAACACACCCTTCCAACCTTATAGAATGTGCAACTACCGCACAGACACTGCAACTACTACACAGCCTCCTACCAACTGTAAGGGGTACTTTGCACGCTGCAACATCGCTAGCCGATGCTAGCGATGCCAAGCGCGATAGTATCTGCCCCCGTTGCACATGCGATATCTTGTGATAGCTGCCGTAGCGAACAATATCGCTACGGCAGCTTCACACGCACTTACCTGCCTAGCGACGTCGCTCTGGCCGGCGACCCGCCTCCTTCCTAAAGGGGCGGGTCGTGCGGCGTCACAGCGACGTCACACGGCAGGCGGACAATAGAAGCGGAGGGGCGGAGATGAGCGGGACGTAAACATCCCGCCCACCTCCTTCCTTCCGCATAGCCGGTGGAGGCAGGCAAGGAGAAGTTCCTCGCTCCTGCGGCTTCACACACTGTGTGCTGCCGCAGGAACGAGGAACAACATCATATCTCCTATTGGTGCGACATTCTGAAAATGTCTGACACTACACAGATCACCGATTTACGCCGCTTTTGCGATCGTTTATCGGCGTATCTAGGCTTTACACGTTGCGACATTGTTACTGGCGCCGGATGTGCGTCACTTTTGATTTGACCCCGATGATATCTCAGTAGCGATGTCGCAGTGTGCCCAGAGTACCCCTAAGCCTCCAACTACAACACAGTTTCCCACTACCACTAAACTTCAGACTACCACACAACCTTCCACCAATACTGAACCTTTAACTACCACACAGCCAACTATAAGAACGCCTCCCACTAGTACCAAGTCTCCAAGCACCACAAAGCCTCACAACAGTACTGAGCCTCCCTCTTCCACGCAATCTCCAACTACCACAGAAACTCCCAGAAGTACTGAACGAGCATCAACTACATAGCATCCCACTATAATTAAATTTTCAACTACCACACAGCCTCCCAGTGTCACTGAACCTCCAACTACAACAAAGCCGCCCCTACCACTGAGTCTCCAAGTACCATACAGCATCCTACCAGTGAACTTCCAACTACCACACAGCTTCCAACGAGAAATGAACCTCCAACTACTACACAACCTCACCCAAGCACTGAGCCTCCAACTACCACAAAACACCTACTAGTATTAAAGCTTGAACTACCACAGTCTCCCATTACCACTCAACCTCCAACTACAGCACAGATTTTCCACCAGTATTGAGCCTCCAAAAACCCCACAGCCTCAAACCAGCAATGCGTCTCCAACTACCACACACACTCCCACCAGCACCAAAACTGGAACTACAACGCAGCCTCCCGCCAGCACTGAGCCTCCATCCAATATACAGACTACAACCAGCACTGAGCCTCCAATTACAACACAATTTCCTACCAGCACCAAAACTGCAACTAAGACACTCCCTTCCAACCCTACAAAGCCTGCAACTACCACGCAGCCTCCACCTGGCACAGACATTGCAACTACAGTCTCCCACTACCACTAAACTTCAGACTAACACACATTCTCCCACCAGTACTGAACCTTTAACTACCACAGAGCCTCTTTCTACCACTGAGTCTCCAACTACAGCAAAACCTCCCACTAGTACTGAGTCTCCAACTACCACACAGCCTTCCACTTCCACTGAGCCTCCAACTACAACACAGGCTATCCCTACTACTGAGCCTCCAACTACCACACAGCCTCCCACTTCCACTGAGCCTACATTTAGCACACAGCCTCCCATGAGAACTGAGCCTTCAACTACCACACAGCCTCCCACTTCCACTGAGCCTACATTTAGCACACAGCCTCCCACGAGCGCTGAGCCTCCAACATCCACAAAAACTCCAAATACTGAAACTTCAACTACCACAGTGCCTCCCACTACCACTTGAACATTAACTACCACAGCAACCCCCACCAGTACTGAATGAGCATCTACTACAAAGCCTCCCGCTACGATTAAACTTTCAACTACCAAACAGCCTCCACCTACCAGAGATTCAACCTACCAAAGAAATTCCAACCAGCACTGAAACTTCAAGTCCGACACAGCCTTCCCCTACCACTAAGCCTCCAACAACTACACCGACTCCCACTACCACTGAACCTCCAACTACAACACAGCCTCCCACAGGCACAGAGCCTCCACCTCTCACTGAGCTTTCAACTAACACACAGCCTACCACTGCCATTAAGTCTCCAACTACCGCAGAAACTCCCATCAGTATTGAACGACCATCTACTACGCAGCCTCCCACTACCTCTAATCCTTAAACTACCATACAACCTCGCACCACCACTGAGTGTCCAATTAACAAACAAATTCCAACCAGTACTGAAACGTCAAGTACCATACAGCCACCCCCTACCACTGAACCTCCAACTACCACACAGATTCCAATTAGCAATGAGCCTCCAACTAAAACAATATCGCCCACTAGTATTGGAACTTCAACTACCACAAAGCTTTCCACTACCACTGAACCACCAACGACCACAAAAACTCCCACCAGTGCTGAACTAGCATCTACTACACAGCCTCCCACTACCACTGAACCTTCAACTATCACACAGCCTCCCACTACCACAGAACCATCAACTACTACACAAACTCCCACGATCACAGAACCTCCAACTACCACAAAAAACTCCCACTAGTATTAAAAGTTCAGCTACCACAGAGACTCCCAAAACCACACAACCTCTAACTACCTCACAAACTCTATTAGCACCAAAACTGCATTAATTCATACACAGCCTCCTACCAGCACTGAGACTCCAAGCACTAGACAGCCTCAAACCAGCACTGAGTCTCCAACTATAACACACACTGCCAGCACGAAAACTGCAATTACCACACACCCTTCCAACCCTATAGAGCCTGCAACTACCAAACAGCATCCCGCCAGTACTGAGCCTCCAACCGATACACAGACTACAACCAGTACTGAGCCTTCAAACACTACACAGCCTCTCACCACCACAGTCTCCAACTACCACAGAGCCTCCCATTACCACTCAACCTCCAACTTTCTCATACACTCCCAGCAGCACCAAAATTGCAACTACAACACATCCTCCCACCAGCACTGAGCCTCCAACTACCACACAGACTCCCACCAGCACCAATACTGCAAATGCCAAATGCCCTTCCAACCCTACCCTACCCTTCCACAGAGCCTTCACCTGGCACAGACACTGCAACTACTATACAGCCTCCTACCAGCTCTGAGCCTCCAACTACAACACAATCTCCCACTACCATTAAACGTCAGACTGCCACACATGCTTACACTCTCACTGAATCTCCAACTACAACACGGCTGCCCACTAGTACTGAGTCTCAAACTACCACACACATTTCCATCAGCACCGAAACTGCAACTACAACACATCCTTCCACCAGCGCTGAGCCTCCAAATACCACACATACTCCCACCTTCACCAAAATTACAACTACGACACACCCTTCCAACCTTATAGAATGTGCAACTACCACACAGCCTTCACCTGGCACAGACACTGCAACTACTACACAGCCTCCTACCAACTCTAAGGGGTACTTTGCACGCTGCAACATCGCTAGCCGATGCTAGCGATGCCAAGAGCGATAGTATCCGCCCCCGTTGCACATGCGATATCTTGTGATAGCTGCCGTAGCGAACAATATCGCTACGGCAGCTTCACACGCACTTACCTGCCTAGTGACGTCGCTCTGGCCGGCGACCCGCCTCCTTCCTAAGGGGGCGGGTCGTGCGGCGTCACAGCGACGTCACACGGCAGGCGGACAATAGAAGCGGAGGGGCGGAGATGAGCGGGACGTAAACATCCCGCCCACCTCCTTCCTTCCGCATAGCCGGTGGAGGCAGGTAAGGAGATGTTCCTCGCTCCTGCGGCTTCACACACTGTGTGCTGCCGCAGGAACGAGGAACAACATCGTATCTCCTATTGGTGCGACATTATGAAAATGTCTGACACTACACAGATCACCGATTTACGCCGCTTTTGCGATCTCCAAGATCTTCTGAGTCTCCAAGTACCATACAGCATCCTACCAGTGAACTTCCAACTACCACACAGCTTCCAAGGAGAAATGAACCTCCAACTACTACACAACCTCACCCAAGCACTGAGCCTCCAACTACCACAAAACACCTACTAGTATTAAAGCTTGAACTACCACAGTCTCCCATTACCACTCAACCTCCAACTACAGCACAGATTTTCCACCAGTATTGAGCCTCCAAAAACCCCACAGCCTCAAACCAGCAATGCGTCTCCAACTACCACACACACTCCCACCAGCACCAAAACTGCAACTACAACGCAGCCTCCCGCCAGCACTGAGCCTCCATCCAATATACAGACTACAACCAGCACTGAGCCTCCAATTACAACACAATTTCCCACCAGCACCAAAACTGCAACTAAGACACTCCCTTCCAACCCTACAAAGCCTGCAACTACCACGCAGCCTCCACCTGGCACAGACATTGCAACTACAGTCTCCCACTACCACTAAACTTCAGACTAACACACATTCTCCCACCAGTACTGAACCTTTAACTACCACAGAGCCTCTTTCTACCACTGAGTCTCCAACTACAGCAAAACCTCCCACTAGTACTGAGTCTCCAACTACCACACAGCCTTCCACTTCCACTGAGCCTCCAACTACAACACAGGCTATCCCTACTACTGAGCCTCCAACTACCACACAACCTCCCACTTCCACTGAGCCTACATTTAGCACACAGCCTCCCATGAGAACTGAGCCTTCAACTACCACAATATCTCCTACTACTACTGAAAGGTAAACTACCACTGCTGCCCACTACTACTCAACCTCCAACTAAAACAGAAACTTCCATCAGTACTGAACAAACAGCTACTATACAGCCTCCAACAACCACAGAGCCTCCAACTACCACACAAACTTCCACTACCACTGAACCTCCAACTACCACACAGCCTCCCACGAGCGCTGAGCCTCCAACATTCACAAAAACTCCAAATAATACTGAAACTTCAACTACCACAGTGCCTCCCACTACCACTTGAACATTAACTACCACAGCAACCCCCACCAGTACTGAATGAGCATCTACTACAAAGCCTCCCACTACGATTAAACTTTCAACTACCACACAGCCTCCACCTACAACAGAGATTCAACCTACCAAAGAAATTCCAACCAGCACTGAAACTTCAAGTCCGACACAGCCTCCCCCTTCCACTAAGCCTCCAACTACTACACAGCCTCCCACTACCACTGAACCTCCAACTACAACACAACCTCCCACAGGCACAGAGCCTCCACCTCTCACTGAGCCTCCAACTAATACACAGCCTCCCACTACCACTGAAACTCCAACTGTCACACAGGATCCAATAAACACCAAGCCTCCAACTACCACAAAAAGTCCCAGTAGTATTGAACCTTCAACTAGCACAGAGCCTCCCACTACCACTCAACCTCGAACTACCACTGAAACTCCTACCAGTAATAAACCATCATCTACTATACAGCCTCCCACTACCGCGGAACCTCCTCCTACACACAGCCTCCTACACTGAGCACTGAGCCTCCAAGAGCCACATAAATTTCCACTAGTATTGAAACTTCAACTACCACAGATCCTCCCACTGCCACTCCTTCTCCAACTTCTTTACAAACTCCCAACAGACCACACACCCTTCCAACCCTATAGAGCCTGCAACTACCAAACAGCATCCCGCCAGCACTGAGCCTCCAACCGATACACAGACTACAACCAGTACTGAGCCTTCAAACACTACACAGCCTCTCACCACCACAGTCTCCAACTACCACAGAGCCTCCCATTACCACTCAACCTCCAACTTTCTCATACACTCCCAGCAGCACCAAAACTGCAACTACAACACAGCCTCCCACCAGTACTGAGCCTCCAAGCACCACACAGCCTCAAACCAGCACTGAGTCTCCAACTACGGCCTCGGTTCCACTTGCGATGTGAAAGTGATATGCTAATGACACTCTGCTAAGAGCGTGAGCCGAGGGTCATGCGATGGTGATGCGATCTTGCGATCAGATCACAGCTGCGGAGAAAAGGGAGGGAACATTTTCTCCCCATGTCCTCCCCGGCCTGTCTCTTCGTACATCATACTGTGATGGGATGACATGCGAGTGAAGTGCGATGTTTCACACGCTCCTATAGCCTTGTATGGATGTGTGTGAGCCGAGACTCGCTGCCAAACACAGCATAGGCCGATATGGCTTGAGAAATCAATCGCAGATGGACACTGCCCCATAGTTTTGTACTGGAGTGAGAGCAATCCGATGTTTTATCGGATTGCACTCATCCTTGCAAAATGCAAGTGGAACCGAGCCCTACCACACAGACTCCCATCAGCACTAAAACTGCAAATAAAACACAGCCTTACACAACCACTGACTCACCATCTACAACACAGCCTTCCACCAGGACTAAGCCATAAACCACCACACATTTTCCAACCAGTGTTGAGCCTCTACCACAAAATTTCCCACCAGCACCAAATCTGTAACTACCACACACTCTTCCAACCCTACAGAGCATGCAACTACCACACAGCCGCCACCTGGCACAGACACTGCAACTACTACACAGCCTCCTACCAGCTCTGAGCCTCAAACTACAACACATCTGTCACTACCACTAAACTTCAGACTACCACAAAACCCCCCACCAGTACGGAACCTATAACTACCACACAGCCTCCCTCTATCACTGCATCTGCAACTACAACAAGACCTCCCACTAGTGTTGAACCTTCAACTACCACACATCCTCCCTCTACCATTCAATCTCCAACTATCTCAGAAACTCCCAACAGCACTAAAACTGCAAATACAACACAGCCTCCAACCAGTACTGAGTCTCCAACTACTACACAGACTCCCACCAGCACCAAAACTGCAACTACAACACAGCCTCTCACTACCACAGAACCACTAACTACAACACAGCCTCCCACCAGCATTGAGCCTCCTACGACCACACAAATTCCCACCTGCACCAAAACTGCACTTGCGATACACTCTTTCAACCCTACAGAGCCTGCAACTACCGCGCAACCTCTACCTGGCACAGAGACTGCAAATACTACACAGTTTCCTTCCAGCGCTGAGCCTACAACTACTACACAGTCTCCCACTACAACTAAACTTCAAACTACCACACATCCTCCCACCAGTACTGAACCTTTAACTACCACAAAGCCTCCCACTACCAGGGAATCTCCAAATACCACAGAGCCTCCCACTACCACTCAACCTCCAACTACACAGAAACTCCTACCAGTACTGAATCATCTACTACACAGCCACACACTACCAGTGAACCTTCAACTACCACACAGCCTCCCCCTACCACTAAGCCTCCAACTACCTTGCAGGCTCTCACTACCACACAGCCTACCAGGAGCACTGAGTCTTTAACGTCCACAAAAACTCCCTCTGGTATTGAAACGTCAATTACCACAGAGCCTCCCATTTGCACTCAACCTCAAACTACTACAGAAAATCCCACGAGTACTGGAAAGAGCATCTACTACACAGCATTCCACTACCACTGAACCTCCACACCACCTCCAATGAGCACTGAGCCTCCAACTACCAAAAACTTCCACTAGTATTGAAACTTCAACTACCTTAAGCCTCTTAATATCACTCATCTTCCAATTTCCACCAGTACTTAACCAGCATCTACTATATAGCATCCCACTACCTTTGAACCTTCAACAACCACACAGCCTCCCCCTACCACTTAGCCTCTAACTGCCACACAGCCTCCCACTACCACACACAGCCTCCAATGAGCACTCTGCCTCTAACTACCACAAAATCTCCCACCAATGGAACTTCAACTACCATAAAGACTCCCACCAGGACTCAACCTCCAACCACCACAGAGATTTCAAATGGCACTCAGACTCTAAATACCACACAGACTCCCACTAGCACCACAACTGCAACTACCACACGCGAATCGAACCCTAGAAACTCTGCAACTATAACACAGCCCGACCTTGCATAGACACTGCAACTACTACACAACCTCCTACCAGCTCTGAACCTCCAACTACAACACAATCTCCCATTACCTCTAAACTTTAGACTAACACACTTCCTCAAACCATTACTGAACCTTTAACTACCACAAAGCCTTCTACTACCAGAGAATCTCCAACTATAACATGGCCTTCCTCTAGTACTGAGCCTCCAAGCACCACACAGCCTCCCAATAGTACTGAGCCTCCTACTATCACACATCCTCTCACTACCACTGACCTTCCAACTACCAAATGGCCTCCCACTACCATTGAACCTCCAACTACCACACAGCCTATCTGGAGCACTGAGCCTACAACTACCACAAAAACTGCCACTAGTAGTGAAACGTTAACCAGAGCCGGCTCCAGGTTTTTGTGGGCCCAGGGCAAAAGTCTTCATGGGCCCCATCCACACATAGACATGCACAGATACATACACATACAGGCATACATACACATACATGTTTAAAGAAAAATTCACAAAAACACATAGACACATCATACATGCACACACAGACACATTAGAGGTATTTCTAATATTGGGAAGCCGGCAACAGCCTCATTTACCTCCCCCACTTGTAACTCATCCAGCTCCTCCTGGATATGTGCCTGTGCCACGCTGATTGGTGGCCATCACTAACAGACATGGCCGCAGATAGAGCACACTGACACTGCTGTATATACATCACAGGAGAGGGTGGGGACCATACAAATTACTGGGGGCCTACATATTACTGAAGAAAAGGGTATACAGCAATGGGGGGGCATACAGCTTTAGAGGAGGACAGTGGCTCGGGGGGGGGAACAAACAGCTCTGAGGTGGTGGGGGTGATATGCAGCTCTGGGGGTATAGGGCACTGGAGGGGGGACATACAGCTCTGGGGGGTATAAAGCACTGGGGTTGGGGAACATATAGCTCTAGGGTGGGGGGGACATACAGCTCTGGGGGTATACAGCACTGGGGTGGGGGGACATACAACTCTGGGGTATAGTAGTATGCAGCCTCCATATTCCTCCATATAGTGTTATGAAGCCCACATAGCCCTCCATATAGTATTATGCAGCCCCCATATAGTATTATGTAGCCGCCATATAGCAATATGCAGCCCCCATATAGCACTATGCAGTTCCCATATTGCACTATGCAGCCCCCATATTGCATTATGCAGCCGCATATAGTATTATGCAGCCCCCATGTAGCATTATGCAGCCCCCATATAGCGCTAAGCAGCCCACATATAACATTATGAAGCCCCCTATATTGCATTATTCAGCCCCCATATAGCATTATGCAGCCTCCATATAGCATTATGCAGCCTACATATAGCACAATGCAGCCCCATATAGCATTATGCACCCTCATGTAGTATACAGCCCCCATATAGCACAATGCAGACCCAGATAGCATTAGGCACCTGTATGTAGTATGCAGCCCCCATATAGCACAATGCAGACCCAGATAGCATTAGGCACCCTCATATAGTATACATCCCGCATATAGCACAATGCAGACCCAGATAACATTAGGCACCTTAATGTAGTATACAGCCCGAATATATAGCACAATGCAGACCCATATAGCATTAGGCACCTTCATGTAGTATACAGCCCCCATATAGCACAATGCAGACCCAGATAGGATTAGGCACCTTCATGTAGTATACAGCCCGCATATAGCACAATGCATACCTGTATTATACAGCCCACATATAGCACAATGCAGACCCAGATAGCATTATGCACCCTCATGTAGTATACAGCCCCCATATAGCGCAATGCAGACTCAGAAAAAAATTATGTACCTTCATGTAGTATACAGCCCTTATATCATTTAATGCACCCCCATAGTCATGTGGCCACCGTGATTGAATACATACTCATACTCACTTCTCCTTGTTCCCCCGCTGCTCCAGTCTCCTCAGCGTATGTACTGCTTGGTCACTCTGACCTCTCATCACTCACTGCAGGCACGCAGTGTTGAAGTCATCGCGCTCCGCTGCTCTGCTGTCAGAGCACAGACAGACAGCGGGGGAATGATGAGAGTGGCAGCACACCACTCCATCGCATCATTTCTTTCAATTGTATCGGCAACTGTGATGCCGATACAATTGAAAGTGCGATCCTCGGCGGGGGAGGCCAGTGACAGCGCAGGCACCGGGCCACCCTGACTAGCAGTGGCATGGCCTGTCGCAATTGGCGGTACACCACTCCTGCTGTGCCACTGTGAGTGGGCCCCCCGGCGGCCCAGGGCCACGGCATTTGACCAGGTGTGTAGAGTGCTGACGCCGGCCCTGACATCAACTACCATAGAGACTCCCAATACCACTCAACCTCAAACTACCTCACAAACTCCCACCAGCACAAAAACTGCAACTACAACACAGCCTCGCACCAGTACTGCGCTTTCAAGCAACACAGCCTGAAACCAGGACCAAAACTGCAACTACAACACAGCTTTTCACCAGCACTGAGCCTCCAACTACCACACAGACTGCAACCAACACTGAGACTCTAATGACCACACAGACTCCCACCAGCACCAAAACTGTAACTACCACACACCATTCCAACCCTACAGAGCCTGCAACTACCACGTAGACTCCACCTGGCACAGACACTGCAACTACTACACAACCTCCTACCAGATTGGAGCCTCAAACTACAACACAGTCTCCCACTACCGCTAAACTTCAGACTACCACACAGCCTCCCACCAGTACTGAACTTATATCTACTACACAGCCTCCCACTATCATTAACCATCAAGTACCACACAGCCTCCCACTATCACTGAGTTTTTAGCTATGAAGAAATCCCAACCAGTACTGAAACTCCGTGTACCACACAGACTAACACTATCACTGAACCTCCAACTACCAAACAGTCTACAACGAGCGCTGAGCCTCCAAAAGCTACAAAAACACCCACTAGTACTGAAACTTTAGCTACCACACAGCCTCCCACTGCCACTCAATCTTCAACTACCACAAAAGCTACCACCATGAACCATCTACTACACAGTCACGCACTTCCAGTGAATCTTGAACTACTACACAGTCTCCCACTACCGCTGAACCTCCAACTACAAGACAGCCTCCCCCTAGCAATGAGCCTCCAAGTACCATAGAGTCTCCCACAAGCACTGAGCCCCCAATATACACAAAACTTCCATTGGTACTAAACTTCAACTATCATAGAGCCTTCCACTACCACTCAACCTCCAACTATGACAGAAACTCCCACCAGTACTGAACGAACATACAGTATAATACACAGCATCTTACTACCACTGAAATTTCAACTACCACACAGCCTTCCACTAAGGGCAAGGTTCCACTTGTTCAGCGCTTCCGATGCAAGAGCATTGGAAGCAATATGCTGATGACCCTCTGCTGCGAGCATTTCCTGAGGGTCATGCGACTGTGATACAATCTTGCGATCGGATGCCGAGACTCGCTGCCAAACGCAGCATGCTGCGATCCATTCCACATGCCGCTATGCCTGAGAAATCAATCGCATATGGACACTGCCCTATAGTTTTGCACTAGAGTGAGAGCAATGTGATGTTTTATCAGATTGCACTCATCCGTGCAAAACGCAAGTGGAACCGAGCCCTAACACTGAGTCTTCAACTACCAAAGAAATTCCAATCAGTACTGAAACTCGAAGTACCACACAGTCTCCCACTACCACGGCACCTCCAACTAGCACACTGCCTCCAATGAGCACTGAGCCTCCAACTCCAACTGAAACTTCAACTACCACAGAAACTCCCACCAGTACTGAACCAGTATCTACTACACAGCCACCCACTACCACTAAGCCTCCACACAGCTTCCCACTACAACTGAAACTCCAACTACCACACAGCCTCCCACGACCACAGCCTCCAATAACCACAAAAACTCCCATTAGTATGGAAACTCCAAACTACCACAGAGACACCCACTATCACTCAACCACAAACTACCTATAAACTCCCACAAGCACCGAAACTGCACCTACAACACAGCCTCCCACCAGTACTGAGCCTCCAACCACCACACAGACTGCAATCAGCACTGAGCCTCCAAATACCACAAAGATTTGCACCAGCAACTACCACACACCTATCCAACCCTATGAAGCCTGAAACTACCAAGCAGCCTCCACCTGGCACAGACACTGCAACAAATACACAACCTCCCACCAGCTCTGAACCTCCAACTACAACACAATCTCCCATTACCCCTAAACGTCAGACTACCAAAAATCCTCCCACCAGTACTGAAGCTATAACTACCACAAAGCCTCCCTCTACCATAGAATTTCCAACTACAACATGGCCTTCTTCTAGTACTGAGCCTCCAAGCACCACACAGCCTCCCAAAACTACTGAGCCTCCTACTACCACGCAACCTCCCACTACCACTGAGCCTCCAACTACCATTCAGCTTCCTTTGAATACTAAGCCTCCAGCTACCACAAAATCTACCACTAGTACTGAAATGTTATCTACCACAGAGCTTTCCAATACCCCTCAACCTCAAACTACCATAGAAACTCCCACCAGTAGTGAACAAACATCTACTATACCGTCTCCCACAACCATACAGATTCCTACTAACATTGATCCTCCAACTACCACAGCCTACCACAAGCACTGAGCCTTCAACTACCACAAAACGACCACTAGTATTGAAACTTCAACAACCACAGAGACTGCCACTACCACTGAACCCTGAACCTCCAACTACAACACAGCCTACCCCTACCACTGTCTCCAACTACCACACAGCCTCCCACTGCCACTGAACCTTTAACTACCACATAGCCTTCAACGAGCACAGAGCCTCCTATGATAATAAAAACTCCCACTATTATTGACATGACAACTCACACAGAGATTCCCACTACGCCTCAACGTCTAACTACAATAGTAACTTCTACCAGTACTGAAACCCCCTTACAACACAGCTTACCACTGAACCTTCAAGTAGCACACAGCCTCCCACAAGAACTCAGCCTCCAATAGCCACAAAAACTCCCACTACTAGGAAAACTTCAACTACCACAGAGACTCCCACTACCACTCAACCTCCAACTCCTACCAGCACAAAAAGTGAAACTACAACACAGCCTCCTACCAGCACTCAGCCTCCAACTACCACACAGACGTCGACTAGCACTGAGCCTCCAAATACCACTTAGGCTTCCACCTCCACCAAAACTGCAATTAGCAAACACCCATCCACCCCTACAGAACCTGCAACTACCACTCAGCCTCCACCTGGCACAGACATTGCAACTACTACACAACCTCCAACTACAACACAGTCTCCCACTACCTCTAAGGGCGGCTTTGCACACTACGACATCGCAGGTGCGATGTCAGTGGGGTCAAATTGAAAGTGACGCACATCCGGCGTCACTTGCGATGTCGTAGTGTGTAAAACCTTTTTGATACGATGAACGAGCGCAAAAACGTCGCTATCGTATCATCGGTGTATTCTCCGACATTTCCATAATGCCGGTGCAGAGACAGCTACGATGTTGTTCCTCGTTCCTGCGGCAGCACACATCGCTGTGTGTAAAGCCGCAGGAGTGAGGAACATCACCTTACCTGCGTCCCGGCTGCTATGAGAAGGAAGGAGGTGGGCGGAATGTTTACATCCTGCTCATCTCCGCCCCTCTACTGCTATTGGCCGCCTGCTGTGCGATGTCGCTGTGATGCCGCACGGCCCGCCCCCTTAGGAAGGAGGCGGGTCGCCGGCCAGAGCGACGTCGCAGGACAGGTGAGTGCATGTGAAGCTGCCGTAGCGATAATGTTTGCTACGGCAGCTTTCACAAGATATCGCACGTACGACGGGGACGGGGACTATCGCACTTGACATCGCAGCATCGGCATGCGATGTCGTAATGTGCAAAGCCCGCCTAAATGTCAGACTACCACGCATCCTCAAACCAGTACTGAACCTTTAACTACCACACAGACTCCCACAACCAGAAAATTACCAACTCCAATATGGTCTTCCTCTAGTACTGAACCTCCAAGCACCACAGAGTCTCCTAACAGTACTGAGCCTCCTACTACCACACAGCCTCCCACTACCACTAAGCCTCCAACTACTACAAAGCCAACCTCTACCAATGAACCTCCAACTACCACAAAAACACCCACTAGTAGTTAAATATCAACTATCACAGAGACTTCCACTACTACTCAACCTCCAACTACCTCACAAACTCCCACCGCACAAACACTGCAACTATAACATAGCCTCCAACAAGTGCAGAGCTTCCAAGCACCACACATCCTCCCAGCAGCACTGAGCCTCCAACCACAACACAGACTCCAACAAGCACTGAGCCTCCAAGTACCACACAGACTCCCACCAGCATCAAAACTGTAACTGCCACACACCCTTCCAACCCTACAGAACCTGCAACTACTACACAGACTCCTACAAGCTCTGAGCCTCCAACTACAACACAATCTCTCACTAACACTAAACTTCAGACTACCACACATCTTATCACCAGTATTAAACCTACTACAACACAGCCTCCTCCTGCCACTGAGTCTCAAACTACCACATAGTCTCCCATCTACCACTGAACCTCCAATTACCACACAACCTCCAACGAGCAATGAGCCTCCAACTATCATAAAAACTCTCACTATTGTTGAAACTTCAACTACCACAGAGCCTCCTACTACCTCTCAACCTCCAACTGCCTCAGAAACTCCCATCAGTACTGAACCAGAATCTACTACACAGCCTCCCACTACCACTGAACATTTAAGTACAACACAACCTCCTACTACTACTGAGTCTTCTACTACCAAAGAAATTCCAACCAGTACTGAAACTTCAAGTATCACACAGCCTCCCCCTACCACTGAACCTCCAACTACCACACAGTCTCCCATGAGCCTCCAACTACCACAAAAAGTCCCACTAGTATTAAACCTTTAACTACAACAGAACCACACACTAACACTCAACCTCAAGTTATCATAGAAACGCCCGCCAGTACTGAACTAACATCTACTACACAGTCTCCCCTACCACTCAACTTCCAACTACAACACAGCCTCTCCTACCACTGAACTTCCGCCCCACCACCGTGCGGAGCTGCCGCCCCACCACCGTGCGGAGCTGCCGCCCCACCACCGTGCGGAGCTGCCGCCCAACCTACACCCCACCTACTGTCTCCTCCCCAAAATCCTATATAATGTAAGCCCACAAGGGCAGGGCCCTCTTCCCTCTGTACTAGTCTGTCTATTGTAACTTGTGTATGTATTCTTTATGTAACCCCTTCTCATGTACAGCACCACGGAATCAATAGTGCTCTATAAATAAATAATAATAATAATAATAATAACTTCCAACTACCACACAGAAATTAATAAGCACTTAACCTCCAACTACCACAAAAACTCCCAGCAGTACTGAACCAGCATTAATTACATAGCCTTCCACTAACACTGAATCCCCAACTACAACACAGCCTGCCACCAGCATTGAGTCTCCAACCATCATACAAACCGCAAGTAGCACTAACCCTGCAACTATGACAAAGACTCTCCCAGCACCAAAATGCAATTTTCCAATCCTACAGAGCCTGCAAGTAGCATGCAGCCTCCACCTGGCACAGACACTGCAACTACTACACAACCTCCTACCAGCTCTGAGCCTCCAACTACAACACAATCTCCCACTACAACTAAATTTCAGACTACCACACATCCATACACTACCACTGAATCTCCTTCTGCAACACGGCAGCCCACTAGTACTGAGTCGCAAACTACCACACACATTTACATCAGTACCGAAATTGCAACTATAACACATCCTTCCACCATCCTTCCACCAGCACTGAGCCTTCAAATACCACACATACTCCAACCTTCACCAAATCCTCCCACCAGTATTCAACCTATAACTACCACAGTCTCCCTCTACTACTGAATCTCCAACAACAACAAGACCTCCCACTAGTACTGAGTCTCCTACTACCAAAGAAATTCCAACCAGTACTGAAATTTCAAGTACCACACAGCCTCCCACTACCACTGCACCTCCAACTGCAAGACAGCCTCCCCCTAACACTGAGACTTCAACTACCACACAGCCTCCTATGAGCACTGAGCCTCCAACTACCACAAAAACTCCCACTAGTATTGAAACATTAGCTACCACAGGGCCTCCCACTACCACTCAACCGCCAACTACCGCAGAAACTCCCTCTAGTACTGAACCAGAATCTACTACACAGCTTCCCACTACTACTGAACCTTTAATTACAACACAACCTCCCACTACCACTGAGCTTCCAACTACCAAAGAAATTCCAACCAGTACTGAAACTTCAAGTATCACACAGCCTCCCACTACAACTGAACCTCCAACTACCACACAGGCTCCCCCTCCCACTGAACCTCCAACTATATCACAGCCTCCAACTACCACACAGCCTGCAACTACCACTGAACCTCAACTATCACACAGCCTCCCAGGAGCTCTGAGCTACCACAAAATCTCCCACTAGTACTGAAACTTCAAATACCACAGAGCCTCCTACTACCACTCAACCTGCAACTACCACAAAAACTCCTACCAGTACTGAACAAGCATCTATTACACAACCACTCACTAGCACTGAACTTTTAACTACCACACAGCTTCCCACTACCACTAAGTTTCCAACTACCAAAGAAATTCCAACCAGTATTGAAACGTCAAGTACCACACAGCCTCCCACTACCACTGAACCTCCAACTACCACATAGCCTCCCACTACCACAGATCCTCCAACTACCACACAGCCTCCCACTACTACACAGCCTCCCACTACCACTGAACCTCCAACTGCCACACAGTCTTCCCCTTCCACTGAATTTTCAACTACCACACCGCCTTCAACTACCACAAAAACTCACATCAGTGTTGAAACTTCAACTACCAAAGAGCCTCCGACAACCACTCAACCTCCAACTACCACAGAAACTCCCACCAGTACTGAACCAGCATCTATTACAGAGCCACCCACTACTATTGAACATTCAACTACCACACAGCCTCCCACTACCGCTGGATCCCCAATTACAACACAGGCTCCCACCATCACTGAGCCTCCAACAACCACACAAACCACAACCACAGCACTGAGCCTCCAACTATGACAAAGACTCCCCCAGCACCAAAACTTCAACTACCACGCACCCTTCCAGCCCTACAGAGCATGCAACTACCACGCAACCTTCACCTGGCACAGACACTGCTACTACTACACAACCTCCTACCAGCTCTGAGCCTCCAGCACAATCTCTCACTACCACTAAACTTCAGACTACCACACATCCTCTTACCAGTGTTAAACCTATAACAACCACATAGCCTCCCACTACCACTGAATCTCCAACTACAACATGGCCTCCTACTAGTACTGAGTCTCCAAGAACCATAGAGCATCCCAACAGTACTGAGCCGCCTACTACCACACAGCCTCCCACTACCACTTTGCCTCCAACTACAACACAACTTCACCTTCCCACTGAGCCTTCAACTACCACAAAGCCTCCCCCTACCACTGAGTATCCAACTACCACACAGCCTCCCATGAGCAACGAGCCTCCAAGTACCACAAAATGTCACACTAGTCCTGAAACTTTAATTACCACATAGCTTCCCACTACCACTCAACCTCCAAATACTACCAGTACTGAATAAGCATCTATTACACAGCCTCCCACTACCACTGAACTATCAACTAGCACACTGTCTCCCACTACCACAGAGTCTCCAACTACCAAAGAAATTCCAACCAGTACTGAAACTTCAAGTATCACACAGCCTCCCACTACCACTAGTATTGAAACATCAGCTACCACTGGGCCTCCCACTACCACTCAATTGCCAACTACCGCAGAAACTCCCACCAGTACTGAACCAGAATCTACTATACAGCCTCCCACTACCACTGAATCTTTAATTACAACACAACCTCCCACTACCACTGAGCTTCCAACTACCAAAGAAATTCCGAGTACTGAAACTTCAAGTACCACACAGCCTCCCACTACCAATGAGCCTCCAAGTACCACACAAGCTTCCACTATCATTGAACCACCAACTACCAGATAGCCTCCCACTACCACTGAGCCTCCTACTACCACACAGCCTACCACTACAACTGAGCTTCCTACTACCACACAGCCTCCCACTACAACTGAACCTCCAACTACCACACAGCCTCCCACTACAACTGAACCTCCAACTACCACACAGCGTCCCACTACAACTGAACCTCCAACTACCACACAGCCTCCCATGGGCACTGAGCCTCACACTACCACAAACATTCCCACTAGTATTGAAATTCCAACTACAACATAGCCTCCACTACCAATCACCTCCAACTACAACACAGTCTCCTCTTACCACTGAGCCTTCAACTACCACACAGCCTCCTACTACCACTTAATCTCCAGCTATCACACAGCCTCTCACTAGCACTGAGCCTTTAATTACCAAATAAATTCCCACCAGTACTGAACCTCCAACTACCACACAGCCTCCCACCAGCCCTGAGACTACAACTACTATGCAGCCTTCCATCAGCGCCAAGACTGGAACTAAACATACAGCCTCACTTTACCAAATAGCATTCAATTACAGCACAGCCGCCAACCATTATTGAGCCTCCAACTACCACAGAACCTCCCT
Source organism: Anomaloglossus baeobatrachus (assembly GCF_048569485.1). NCBI lineage: Eukaryota > Metazoa > Chordata > Amphibia > Anura > Aromobatidae > Anomaloglossus > Anomaloglossus baeobatrachus. The sequence continues at coordinate 241,487,147 of NC_134360.1, forward strand.
CTTCTTCTGAAACTCCAACTATCACCAAAACTCCTTCCAGTACTGAACAAGCATCTACTACACAGCCCCCTTCTACCACTGAACTTCCAACTACAACACAGCCTCCTACGAGCATTAAGCCTTTAAGCCTCCAAGTATTACACAGATTCTAATTACCAAAGTTACTAACTATCGCAGAAACTCCCAATATAACTGAAACTGCAACTACCATGCAGCCTCCCACTACCACTGAACCTCCAACTACAACACAACCTCCAAGTAGCACTAATTCTTCAACTACCACACATGCCCGACCAGCATTGACCCTCCATCTACTACACAACTCCCCCACCACCACCACTGAACCTCCAACTACCACAGAAACACCCACTAGTACTGGAACTTTAACTACCAAAAAGTCTCCCATCACCTCTGAACCTCCAACTACCATACAGGTTCCCACAAGCACTGAACCTTCAACTACCAAAGATACTTCCATCAATACTGAAACTCCATCTACCACACAGCCTTCTACTACCACTAAACCTCCAACTACAACACAGCCTCCCACAGGCACTGAGCCTCCAACTACCACAGAAACTGCCACTAGTACTGAAACTTCAACTACCACAAAATCTTCCACTACCACTGAACCTGCAACTACAACACAGCCCCCCAATACCAGTAAACCTCCAACTACAACCCAGCCTCCCAATACCAGTAAACCTCCAGCTACCACAGAAACTCCCACAGGTATTGAACCAGGTTCTACTAAACAGTCTATCACTATGAAAACTCGAACTACAAACAACCTCCAACTAGTAGTCTTCCTCTACCACAGTAATTTTCAGCAGTACTAAATTCAAAATTACCACAAAAACTCCCTCCAACAAAGCGCCTTCCACTACTACTGAACCTCCAACTACCACAGAATCTCCCACCAAGTACTGAATTAACATCTACTACACAGCATCCTACCACTATGCAACACATCCTCCTACTACCACTGAATCTCCAACTACCATAAAAACTCCCACCATTATTAAACCTCTGTTAGGGCCAGGTGGACGGGCAGACCCAGGAGGTGGATCCACTGGGCTGAACACCTCACCGAAGGCAAGGTGCCCGGTAGCCGGAGCACTACGGGTAGCAGGACAGTCCGTTCAGAGGAGTGGAGTGTAGAAGTCCCTGGGACCACGGAGTCTCTGAAGGTAGTCCGGGTGACGGAGCTCAGGTTCGGAGGCCGAGATGACGTCAGGCAGAGTCCGGAACCAACGGAGCGAGAAGATGGGTCACCACAGGGATCGGAGATGGTATGAACTGACGGGATGGCAGACTGTCACCGTTCGGGGTTCGGGTATCGTCAGGACCGGTTGGCGAGGCAGGAGCGGCTCTACGAGAGAGATAGGTAAGTATACCACAAGACACAAGGAGACCTGACTCCTGGCTTAGCAAAACACGAAGAACAGGCCCCGCCCACTTGGAAAGGATCCCCCTATATACCCTGTACCTGATTCTTCAATATCCTGTTGGAGGACACTGGCCCTTTAAGAGAGGGTCAATGACCGCGCGCGCGCCCTAATGCGCATGTGCGAGGCCTGGGTGCCAGAAGCCAGAGCAGGGAGCGGTGAACAGGAGGCAGGAGTGCCGGGCTGGAGCAGAGTTGCCGACGGGCGCCGGGAGCGGGGACCGGGCTGCCTGGGGACCGCAGGTGATGGGGCATGGAGGCTGTGGAGCGGGGGACGCCTGGCAGAGGAGCCGGGGAGCGTGGCAGGGGAGCCGGGGAGGGTGGCAGGGGAGCCGGGGAGCGTGGCAGGGGAGTCGGGGAGCGTGACAACCTCCAACAATCACACAGTCTCCTGCTGATGCTGAGCCCCCAACTATAACACAGCCTCTCACCAGCACTAAGCCTCCAACTACCACACAGCCCCCCAATACCACTGGACCTCCAACTACAACAGAAATTCTCACCAGTACTGAACCGTCAACTACTACAAAGTCTCCTATTACCACTGAACCTCCAAATACCACACAGCTTCCCACTACCACTGAACCGCCAACTACCACACAGACTTCCACTACCACTGATCCTCCAGCTACCACACAGCCCTCCACCAGCACTGAGCCTCCAACCACCACACAAACTGCAACCAGCACTGACCCTGCAACTATGACAAAGACTTCCCCCAGCACCAAAACTGTAACTAACACACACCCTTCCAACCATATAGAGCCTGCAAGTACCAGGCACAGACACTGCAACTACTACACAGACTCCTATCAGCTCTGAACCTCCAACTGCAACACGAGCTCTCACTACAACTTAATTTTAGACTACCACACCTCTTACCAGTATTAAACCTATAACTACCACAGTCTCCCACACTAAAGAATCTCCAACTACCACACAGTCTTTCACTAACACTGAACCTCCAACTAATACATAGCCTCCCATGAGCACTGAGCCTCAAACTACCACAAAAACTCCCACTAGTATTGAAACATCAGCTACCACACAGCCTCCTACTGCCACTCAACTGCCAACTACCACAGAAACTCCCACCAATAGTGAACCAGAATCTACTACACAGCCTTCCACTAACACTGAACCTTCAACTACCACAGTCTTCCACTATCACTGAACCTCCAACTACCAGATAGCCTCCCATTACCACTGAATTTTCAACTACCACACAGCCTCCCATGGGCACTGAGACTTAAACTGCCACAAACACTCCCACTAATATTGAAATTCCAACTACAATATAGCCTCCACTACCACTCAACCTCAAATTACAACATAGCCTCCCCTTACCACTGAACCTTCAACTACCACACAGCCTCCCATGGGCACTGAGACTTAAACTGCCACAAACACTCCCACTAATATTGAAATTCCAACTACAATATAGCCTCCACTACCACTCAACCTCAAATTACAACACAGCCTCCCCTTACCACTGAGCCTCCAACTACCACACAGCCTCCCACTACCACTGAGTCTCCAATTACGAAATAAATTCCAACCAGTACTGAAACTTCAAGTACCACACAGCTTCCCACTACCACTGAACCTCCAACTACCACAGTCTCCCATGAGCACTCAACCTCAAACTATCACAGAAACTCCGACCAGTACTGAACCAGCATCTATTACACAGCCTCCCATTACCACTAGATCCACAACTACAACAGAAATTCCCACCAGTACTGAATCGTCAACTACTACAAAGACTCCCACTACCACCGAACCTACAACTAGCACACAGCCTCCCACGACTGCTGAACCTCCAAATACCACACGGCCTCCCACTACCACTGAACTTCCAACTACCACAAAGCCTCCCATTACCACTGATCCTCCAGCTACCACACAGCCTTCCACTACCACTGAACCACCAAATACCACACAGCCTCCCACGATCACTAAACCCCCAACTACCGCATAGCCTCCCACTACCACTGATCCTCCAACTACAGCCTTGGTTCCACTTGTGCATAGCTTCCAATGCGAGAGCAGTGGAAGCGATATGCTATGACACTCTGCTGTGAGTGAGCTGAGGGTCATGTGACTGTGATGTGATCTTACGATCGGATCACAGGTGCGGAGAAGAGGGATAGAGCACTCTCTCCCTCTCATCAGCAGCCTGTCTCTGCGTACATGACACTGCAGTTGGCTGACATGCGAGTGCAGTGCGATGTTTCACACGCACCTTTAGCATGCTGCGATTAATTTCTCAGGCCGATATGGCATGAGAAATCAATCTCAGATGGACACTGCCCTATAGTTTTGCACTGGTGCGAGTGCAATCCGATGTTTTATTAGATTGCAGTCGTCTGTGCAAAACGCAAGTGCAACCGAGCCCTAACACTGAGTCTCCAACTACCACTGAACCTCCAACTACATCACAGCCTCCCACTACCACAGTGTCTGCAACTACCACACAGCCTCCCACTACCACTCAACCTCCCACCTTCATCAAACATCCATCTACCATTCAGCCTCTTATTAGCACAAAACGTCCAACGACTACTCAGAACAAGATGACTCAACCTGCTAATAATGTCTGTCCAATAAGAATCAGAATTGTTAATATAGGATGCATGGAAAGTCTCCAGGACACATCGTCTGCAGAAGATAAAGCACAGTCCAAAGAAATAAGAGACAAAGTAAGTAACTAAAAATTAACCTCCACATTCATATTTATATTAGGGTGCAGTCTGGACATGTTCATAGGATGCTCATACTGTATAATCATGGTGCTTTGACAAAGTATCAACATGACATCAGACAGGGATATGACAGAGGGAAAGACAGGGCAGGGGGGGATATAACGGAGATGACAAACATGTGATGTGCTTCAAACATCCGAACAAGACTTGAAAGGTGGCTTTACACGCTACAATTTCGCTACAGCGATCTCGTTGGGGTCACGGTATTTGTGACGCACATCCGGCCGCTGTAGCAATCTCGTTGTGTGTGACTCCTATGAGAGTGATTTTGAATCGTCGCAAAAACGTTCAAAATCGCTCATCGGTGACATGCCCCCTCCTCCCAATTATCGTTGCTGATATTTGGGCGATGTAGTTCGTTGTTCCTGCGGCAGCACACATCGCTACGTGTGACACTACAGGAACGAGGAACCTCTCCTTACCTACCGCCGGCCGCAATGAGGAAGGAAGGAGGTGGGCGGGATGTTCGTCCTTCTCATCTCCGCCCCTCCGGAGTGACGTCGCTGTGACGCCGAACATGACGCCGAACGGACTGCCCCCTTAGAAAGGAGGCGGTACGCCGGTCACAGCAACGTCGCTATGCAGGTAAGTACCTGTGATGGGGGTGCACGATTTTGTGCGTGACGGGCAGCGATATGCCCATGTCGCACAAACGATGGGGGCGGGTTGCACGCTAGCGATATCGATACCGATATCGCAGCATGTAAAGTCCGCTTAAGGCATGATGACTTTTTACTACGATAATCAGTTATCGTCCGTCTACAAAAAGGTCCCAAGGAGTCCATATACGCAAAAATTTGTCCAACTGATTATTAATGCAGGCTGTAAGATACTCCATCCTCCTTGTTTCCCTGATCCTCGATTCCAGGTCATGGAGGGTAGGGGGACTAGTCTGTTTCCAGAATGAGGCTATTAAACACTTTGCTGAAATCCATACAGTGCCTACAAGTAGTCTTCAACCCCCTTCAGATTTAGCAGGTTTACACATTCAGAATTAACTTGGCATTGTGACATTTGGACTGTAGATCAGCCTGGAAGTGTGAAATGCAGCAAAAAAGAATGTTATTTCTTTTTTTATTTTTTTTTTAAATTGCGAAAAGTTTATTCAGAGGGTCATTTATTATTCAACCCCTCAATCCACCAGAATTCTGTTTGGTTCCCCTAAAGTATTAAGAAGTATTTCAGGCACAAAGAACAATGAGCTTCACATGTTTGGATTAATTATCTCTTTTTCCAGCCTTTTCTGACTAATTAAGACCCTCCCCAAACTTGTGAACAGCACTCATACATGGTCAACATGGGAAAGACAATGGAGCATTCCAAGGCCATCAGAGACAAGATCGTGGAGGGTCACAAGGCTGGCAAGGGGTACAAAACCCTTTCCAAGGAGTTGGGCCTACCTGTCTCCACTGTTGGGAGCATCATCCGGAATTGGAAGGCTTATGGAAATTCTGTTAGCCATCCACGGCCTGGACAGCCTTTGAAAGTTTCCTCCCGTGCCGAGGCCAGGCTTATCCGAAGAGTCAAGGCTAACCCAAGGACAACAAGGAAGGAGCTCCGGGAAGATCTCATGGCAGTGGGGACATTGGTTTCAGTCAATACCATAAGTAACGTACTCCACCGCAATGGTCTCCGTTCCAGACGAGCCCGTAAGGTAAATTTACTTTCAAAGCGTCATGTCAAGGCTTGTCTACAGTTTGCTCATGATCACTTGGAGGACTCTGATGAGACCAAGATCGAGATCTTTGGTGCCAACCACACACGTGATGTTTGGAGACTGGATGGCACTGCATACGACCCCAAGAATACCATCCCTACAGTCAAGCATGGTGGTGGCAGCATCATGCTGTGGGGCTGTTTCTCAGCCAAGGAGCATAGCCATCTGGTCCGCATCCATGGGAAGATGGATAGCACGGCCTACCTGGAGATTTCGGCCAAGAACCTCCGCTCCTCCATCAAGGATCTTAAGATGGGTCGTTATTTCATCTTCCAACAAGACAACGACCCAAAGCACACAGCCAAGAAAACCAAGGCCTGGTTCAAGAGGGGAAAAAATCAAGGTGTTGCAGTGGCCTAGTCAGTCTCCTGACCTTAACCCAATTGAAAACTTGTGTGAAGGAGCTCAAGATTAAAGTCCACATGAGACACCCAAAGAACCTAGATAACTTGGAGAAGATCTGCATGGAGGAGTGGGCCAAGATAACTCCAGAGACCTGTGCCGGCCTGATCACGTCTTATAAAAGACGATTATTAGCTGTAATTGCAAACAAGGTTATTCCACAAAATATTAAACCTAGGGGTTGAATAATAATTGACCCACACTTTTATGTTGAAAATTTAACTGAGCAACATAACTTGTTGGTTTGTAAGATTTATGCATCTGTTAATAAATCCTGCTCTTGTTTGAAGTTTGCAGGGTCTAACTTATTTGCATCTTATCAAACCTGGTAAATCTGCAGGGGGTTGAAGACTACTTGTAGGCACTCTATATGAAGGAGCAACCTGGCTGAATCTTTTGCAATCCCGGGTGGAAGGACAATAAAAGATTAAATGAGTCCAATGGGATCATATACCCCAAAACTCCATGAGTAATCTCTCTCCCCTCTTCCCAAAAGGGAGCAAGGGTCTCACAGTCCCAGAAAATATGAGTAAGAGATCCCTTATCGTTCGTACACCTCCAACACCGATCTGACGTGCCGGGGAAGAGCCTGCCAAGGACCTCTGGGATATGATACCAATGCATTAAAATTTTATACTGGTTTTCTTTTTGTGTAGTGCATAAAGAGGTATTTGCTGTCCGCTCCCATATGACCAGATGCTGGTATGTTTAAGATCTCTTTTCAGGACAATTCTGAATTGAATCTACATAAGATTTTGGTAAGTATTTATTATATATGAGTGTAGAGGACACAGTGATAATAACCTGGGAGGAAAATCATCATCCAGGGACATCACTACTAATCACCACATTAGGACATTTCTCCCCTTGTGTGATACTACGTTAGGGCATTTAGATACATTATAGATATCTATGACCCACTTGTTGAATACTACAGAGGTCTGCTGTATATACCAACGCGTCTTTCAGAGGAAAAGGTGAGTCAGTATAGACTTATAGACCGAGGCAAATGATTAGGTTGTTAAAGATAACTACAGTACTTAGGGGTACTTTACACATTGCGACATCGTTACCGAAATATTGTCGGGGTCACGTCGTTAGTGACGCACATCCGGCACCGGTAACGATATCGCAACATGTAAATCCTAGTTGCGACGATGAACGAGCACATCAGCGCCAAAAATCGCTGATCTGTGTAACGTCGTTCATTTCCATAATGTCGCTACCATGTTGTTTGTCATCCCTGCAGCACCACACATCGCTGTGTGTGAAGCCGCAGGAACGACAAACATCTCCTTACCTGTGTCCACCGGCTATGCGGAAGAAAGAAGGTGGGTGGGATGTTATGTCCCACTCATCTCCACCCCTCCGCTTCTATTGGCCGGTCGCTTAGTGACGTCGCGGTGACACCGAAGGCACCTCCCCCTTGAAGGAGGGATTGTTCGGCAGTCACCGCGATGTCGCCGACAAGGTAAGTGCGTGTGAAGCTGCCGTAGTGATAATGTTCGCTACGGAAGCTATCATCAGCTATTGCATGTGCAAAGGGGGCGGGTACTATCGCGTTTGACATCGCTAGCAATTGCTAGCGATGTCGCAACGTGTAAAGTACCCCTTATAGCCATCAAATTCCCTGACTATGGCTGCAGCAACCTATCTTTGGGTAAAGAGCAGCTCTGCAGTACAAAATGTAGGAAGATTCATGGAAAAATGTTACTAAAATGCTCATGAAATGTTTCCTCAGGAGAACGATTGTTATGGGGGGAAGACACAAAAACCATAGCTGGTCGACACCACACAGAAGTATACGGTATGTGCAGGAGAAGAACATCTGTGACTGCAATGTATCAGCAAACAATCCCAAAAGATGCAACAGAAAATGATATGTACCAATCTGTCATGTCAAGGCGACCTGTTCAGATAGGACCCCATATTTAGCAAAAACTTGTCCAGGGGAAGAATCCAAGACAGAGGCAGTCGCCAATGTGCAATGCAAGAAAGTTAGTTACCATCTGAGTGAAATAAATCTCCAAATCTGCAATGACTTCAATGCAACAGATAGAGGGGCAGAATGATCAATCCTGGCTAAAGTTGAGGCATAACAAAATTAGACTAGAAAGTCTTTAAATGCATCAACTTTATTGCAGTGGTTCATGGTGGATGATAAATTTGGTAAATCTTTAGACTGTCCAGTAATGCAGTAATTAATATACAGTAAGTTTATAGCACCTTTTAGTTGGCTTACTTTGTGCCAAACATCTGCGCCAAAATTTAGAGCAAAAGGCGTGGATCACCAGGGGCTTCAAAAGTTGTGACTATTACCTGATCTGCTAAATTGAAAAAAAAAAATGGTTATAATGGTAACATTGTTCCTATATTTCATGTTTAGGGAAAGTATTTAGAATCTTTTACACAGTCGATAGAATTGTTACAATGTATCTAGTGTAAACAATACTCTGTAACCAAGTACTGCATCAGAAATCTCTGCAAGGGACCAGGATTAGGCTGATGGCTGTTACCCAGACTGATACATTAGCCCATCAGCTGTGTGAGCAGGTTTGGACCAGGGAAAGAATCTCTGAATATAAACCTACACTAGACCTGCCTCATTATATGGTGTATCAGAGAAACACACATAATTCCAAAAATTACCAAATTTTATCGACATGATATTAACAGACATCAGAAATTCATCACATGATTAGAGACGGATATCAGAAAACACACAATAAAAAGTTTTTCTTCCCCTTTAAAAATACAGAAAAATCCTGGAACAGTGTGGTATCAGAACTAATACATGGTAGTGGTCATAGAAAATTATACCATAGTCATTTGGAAACATCAAACATGATATTGCAAGACTGACAATCCAGCAGAGATGATCAAACTGTAAATAACAGTGCCATGCAAATACATATATATAATGCAGAGAGAGAAAATTGCAGGTTAAATAATTATACATAACCTTCTACAATGCGAAGTTCAATATCCACCCACATGCAATTCGCCCACAATCAGGTCAGTATAACCCCAATATACACCATACCATCCTGCCACCCACGAGGGAAAGAGGGGGGGGAGAGACCAGTGCCAAAGGCTGCTGGAAGCAATCTGAAAGATTGGTGAGACCACTACCTGGAGGACCACACTGCCCAGCACCTCTACTGCTCTATAACCAAGTACTACAGCAGAAATCTCTGCAAGGGACCAGGATTAGGCTGATGGCTGTTACCCAGACTGATAGGAGCCGATCAGTTATGTGAGCAGGTTTGGACCAGGGAAAGAACCTCTGAATGTTGACATAGAAGTTATCATTAGTACGGCCCTCTTCAATAAGTGGAATGCAAAGTACATAGGGTCCAAAATTGTTGTATAGATCATTCTTGTCATGTCTGCTCTCTATCTGAAACTTAACCTTTCCAAAACTGAACTTCTGCTTTTCCCTCCATCTCCCAACCTTCCTAAACCTGACATCTCCCTCTCTGTGTGTGGCACCATGATAAGTCCTAGGCCGCAAGCCCGCTGTCTGGGTGTTATACTCGACACTGATCTCTCCTTCACCTCCCACATACAATCTCTTGCCCGCTCCTGCCGCTTGCACCTTAAGAACATCTCTAGAATCCGCCCCTTTCTCACAATGGAAACGACAAAAACCCTCACCGTGGCCCTGATCCACTCTCGCCTTGACTACTGTAACTCTCTATTAATTGGTCTCCCCCTAACTAGACTCTCTCCTCTACAGTCCATCCTTAATGCAGCAGCCAGGGTCACCTATCTGGCTAACCGCTACTCGGATGCCTCTGCTCTGTGCCAGTCATTGCACTGGCTGCCCATATATCACAGGATCCAATTCAAACTGCTTGTTCTCACTTACAAAGCTCTCCACAGTGTGGCACCCCCCTACATCTCCACCCTCCTCTCTATCATCCCACCCGTTCTCTACGCTCTGCAAATGAGTTTCGAGTAACATCCACACTAATTCGAACCTCCCACTCCCAAATCCAAGACTTCTTCCGAGGTGCACCAAACCTCTGGAACGCTCTACCCCAAGAAGTTAGGACGAATCACAACTTACTCAGCTTCAGACGCACCCTAAAAACGCATCTTTTTAGGGTGGCCTATCACAATCCCTAGCCAAACTAATTTCATCGAATCCAACTTCTCAGAAACTTACCCCACGTCAAACTCCATGGCACCCAAATGCATCTCAAGGCTCTGGCCAACTGATCCAGGCAGCCATTATCTATCCCCCATTTCCTTGAGATGGCTGGATTGTCATTGTAAATAAGCACTTGTAACTTGCCCCCCCACCATCTCATTGTAGATTGTAAGCTCTCACGAGCAGGGTTGTCTTTTTTCCCTTTAAATATTGTATCTTCTATAACTGTTGTTTGTATATGATCCTCCTGAATTGTAAAGCGCGGCGGAATATGTTGGCGCTATAGAAATAAAGATTATTATCATTATTATTCTTGGCTGTTTTGCAGGTTTTCTTTTCTATAACAGTGTGATAAATCTCATTTTTTTTTTTTTTTTTTTTTTTTAGGGTGGCAGATTTATACTGTGTCCTTTAGCTTGCCTAATGTTGAGTTCCTGGCTTAAGGTTTTGGCACTTGCATCGGTAAGAGAATTTCTGTTGGTTTCTTCTCATGTCCTATGTGTCTGTGCCTGGATGAAGTTAGATTATTGGGCATCATTTGAATTCCCCATTGTAGGACATTTAAAGGGGTGGTTCACTACTTAGCGGTTGTGTCCACATTGATATAATATCCAGAAACAAGGCTTCTCTCAAATACTTTGCGTTGTCAATAATGCCTCTGAGCGGCGCTATTGTGGACCGCTCATCCCCATTACGTGACCCCGGGCTCCGTGACCTCTATTGGCAACACAAGAGAAGCCTTGTTTCTGCCCATTATATCGATGTGGCCACCCACTACTACTTTGTAGTGAAGCACCTCTTTAAATTCCTCATTTCTAACCAGGGACACCCATAAAATATCACACATTTGGGAAAACTTACACTTGCCGCACCAACTTTGACAAATATTATGTGGCTGTGACATTGTTTCAGCTCTTTTTTGTAAATGTACACCCTGCTATTGTTTGTTGTTTTTAATTTTGTTTTTAATTGTGCATTAAGTATCTTTTTGTTATTCTTCTATGTCACTTTTCTCTTCTGCAGTACTTTGGCTTACAGCATCCTTTTGAAAACTGGCTATTTGGAATAACCCTTCAAGATATCTTTCATATATTCCTTGGGAAATATCCAGAGAGACATCTAGATGAGGATACCTTACCTGCTATACATGCTGCAGTCGTCATTAGCACTTTTGATTTCTTTATTTTACTATTTACTCTTATTTTTCTATTGTACATTGTGTCACTATTTGTGCATTTCCGCTTGTTTAGTTATAACTGTATAACATGGTGCTTATTGTATGAATATCCATGTATTTATCCTGTTTTTTTATTACCTCTGTATATACTAGTATTTCTGTTGTGGTTCCATATCACTTGTATTCCCTTTTTACATCGAGGAATTTTTCTCCCTGGTAGGATCCAACACGCACATGCATGCCGCAACGCTAAATGCCCCCCACATGACTCTCTGCAATTCTATGGGGTCCGTGCATGCTCGGAGGCTGTTGTTACGCTTCTTTGCTCTCTGACTAAGTCTGCTTTCACACTACGTTTTTTTAACATCCGTCATGAATGTTTTTTTAACACAAAAACGGATCCAGTGCAAATGCGTTTTCATTTCAATGCATTTGCAATGGACTCGCATCAACATGCGTTCACCTGCGTTTGCGTGGGTTATAGTGAGGATCCAGCGACTTGCAGTTTTTTAACTTTTTTCAAAAACGCTACTTGTAGCGTTTTTGAGCTGCGTCCAAATACTGCAAATTGCTGGATCCTGACTAAACAGCATGCAAATGCATGTGAACGCTGGCATGCTGATAGACAGGATCCTGCTTGCTCTACTTAGCATGCCCAGAAATCAGCCTCGGGTGATCAGTCCCTCTCTCCCCCTCCCTCCCCCCCTCCCCCTCCCACTCTCTCCCTCCCTCCCTCCCTCCCCCTCCCTCTCTCTCCACTCCCAACCTCTCTCCACTCTCCCCCGCCTGAGAGCGGAGGACGCTCGTAACCAAGGTAAACATCGGGTAACCGCGGTCTTAGTTACCCGATGTTTACCTTGGTTACGTGTGCAGGGAGCCGGCTCCTAGCAGCTGCAGACGCTCGTAACCAATGTAAATATCGGGCATCCAAGCAAGTTACCCGATGTTTACCTTGGTTACGAGCCTCCACAGCTGTTAGATGTCGGCTCCCAGTCTTTCATGTTCAGTTCCCCTCACTCCCGATCACATGACTCCAATGCCCACCCATAAACTTAAAGTGACAGGATCCTGCAAAATAACACATGCGTTTGCATGCGTTTTTTTGCTGTAAAAGCAGGATCCGCTTTTGCAGCAAAAAAACGTTCATGACGCATGTTAAAAAAACGTAGTGTGAAAGCAGCCTAAGCGTTGACCACCTTTATGGCCGTGGTCTGTGTGGTTGGCACATGCGAGACAGTGCACATGCGCTGACAGTTTAATTCTTTTTGGCTATTATGCGGTCACGCTATCGCTTGTTTAACCCCAGAACATATACCTGGGGCCTCGCAGGCCTGCTAGCTTACTTGTTTTCTTTTTTCTGCAAGATTACTTGTTAACTTAATGTTTTGAAATATTCACATCTCAAATAAACTTTGAAAAGTATTTCTATTTGAGTTACTCCATGTTATTTGCACACAGGCCGAAAAAGGCCCCAGGTAATAATAATAATCTTTATTTCTATAGCGCTAACATATTCCGCAGCGCTTTACAGAAATAGAAAATACAATATTTAGAGGGAACAAAAAAAGACAACCCTGCTCGTGAGAGCTTACAATCTACAATGAGATATGGGGGGGGGGGCGAGGTACAAGTGCTCATTTACAACGACAATCCAGCCATCTCAAGGAAATGGGGGATAGATAATGGCTTCCTGGGCCAATTGGCCTGAACCTTGAGATGCATTTGGGTGCCGTGGAGTTTGACGTGGGGTTATGTTGTGAGAAGTTGTAGAGGAATTGTGTGAATTGGATTTCATTAGGGAGTGTGATAGGCCGCCCTAAAAAGATGCGTTTTTAGGGAGCGTCTGAAGTTGAGTAAGTTGTGATTCGTCCTAACTTCTTGGGGTAGAGCGTTCCAGAGGATTGGTGCAGCTCGGAAGAAGTCTTGGATCCGGGAGTGGGAGGTTCGAATTAGTGTGGATGTTAGTCGAAAGTCATTTGCAAGGTATGTGAAAGTGTAGATTTCTATGGTTCAGCGTTCTAGAATTAAGGTTTTTTAGTCTAGTGCATTAACCCACTGAGAAAGTGAGACTGTCACATGCGAAACACATGTTGGGGCTCTTTATATCTCTGGCAACGTGTACTATTTGATGGATGAGTTATTTCTCACCTATATTTATATGAGTTGGGACACTATGGGAATGCAGTCTTTTTGATCCCAGTATCCTTTTATTTGTTATCTGCACTTTCCCTATATGTTATCATCTTTTATAAAACATATGGTATAGATTGGCAAATTTGTTTAATACTCTTTGGTCACATGTCTTTTACTTACAAACCATTAATTGTATGCTGGTCTAACTCTCTTTGCATTTGACCATTTTGTCTATTGCTAGACAACTGATACTTTTCTATATACTGTATTTATCTCACCTTGTATATATGGCTTGGTTGCCAGTGGGCTGCTTTTTTTCTCAGCTTATATCTGGCAAAAAATAAGAGACTGTGTCACAATTTTCAGTTTTTCTGATTTTTCTCTTTATATTTTTTAGTAAAATGTAAATTGTTCTTTTATTCTATAAACTACTGACAATGTCTCCGAATTTCCAAGCAATACATTTTGTATTTATTTTCTGAAAATGAGAAATGGTCAAAATAACAAAAAAATGCATTGCTTTCAGACCTCAAAGAATGCAAAGAAAACAAATTCATAATCATTTAGAAACAACAATACTAATGTTTTAACTCAGGAAGAGTTTTAATCACAGCTTTCATGCGTCTTGGCTGCTTTCTACCAGTCTTTCACACTGCTTTTGGGTGACCTCATGCCACTCCTGGTACAAAAATTTAAGCAGTTCTTATTTGTTTGATAGCTTGTGACTATCCATCTTCCTCTTGATTACATTCCAGAGGTTTTCCATGGGGTTCAGGTCTGGAGATTAGGCTGGCCATGACAGTGACCTACAAAAGGAATGGCAATGGCAGCTGGGGTGAAGTGCATGGCAAGAACAGTTTGTAACAGGCTCCTAGAGGTAGGTGGGGCATTGGGAAACAGTCTCAGTGGGGCATTGGAAAACAGTCAGTGGGGCATTGGGATACAGTCAGTGGGGCATTGGGAAACAGTAGGTGGGGCATTGGGAAACAGTCAGATCAGTAGGGCATTGGGAAACAGTCAACGGGGTATTGGGAAACAGTCAGCGGGGCATTGGGATACAGTCAGCGGGGCATTGGGATACAGTCAGTGGGGCATTGGGATACAGTCAGTGGGGCATTGGGATACAGTGTGGTGCGGGATACAGTGGAGCACTATGCAGCTGGCCTTAGTGACACTTTAGACCTATTAGGATAACTTTGCGGCCACCAACAAAATAGCTCCGCACTGTGATCCTAAACTTCATTCTTTGTTATCCTTTTGGAAATACCCAGATTGGGAGGGGGAGGTGACATCACACACAGGAGAGCAGATTCTACCCACTTTTACTGCAGCTGTAATGTGAGCTAGTTCTACAGTAGCTCTACAGCAGGATTTCAGCAGCTGCTCCCCCTAGTGTTTAATAGTGGAAAATATCAAACTATTATTTTTTTTATATATTTTTCTCAATTAAAAACAAATAATATTATTTAAACATAACATTAATATTTTATATTTTTTCAGTTATTGAAAAAAACAAATTTGACGACCCCTTCCTTTTAATTAAACCTGAATGTCTCCACTTTTATAGCATCATGTGCAACAAATTGAGAAGGACATTTTCCATTGTTACACCTTGTTTAAATGAAAAAAAATTGAGGCTAAAACCACATTTTATTGGAAAATATTGTAATTTGTCTGTTTTCCATTATTTGTTGCATTTATTCCTGTAAAGCACTTGAATGCTAAACAAGCTCCCTGAATATGACACTGAACTATAGATTATAATATGAGTATAAAAAACACATAAAATTAAAACTTAGAAAACTGCTAATTTTTAACTTTAATTACTTTTTTTAATTACTTTTTTTTATTTGCTAAATCATAGCAATATAAATTCACTACTACATAATAAAGTATAGTGTGTTGCAAAAAAAAAAAAAATAAATAAAAAAAAACAAAACACTGAAACATTCCAAAGCTTTTACCACTTAGAGTGACACGTCACATGTGCAAAATATGTCCTGGTCAGGAAGACCAAAACTGGCTAGGAAGACTCCAAAGGGGTATTCCAATAATATGGACGGCACGAGAGTCTGAGATGGGAAAAGCTGGTATATCAGAGCCAGCGGCTGTAGCACGATACTGCTTTACTAATCATACAGACATAAATCCTTTCTGTAAACTATAATTATTCCAATAAAACAATACAAGGCTTAGGCGGATAATATAAACATTATATGTTGTGCTAATCATCAAACCAAATATTATCTTACATGATATAACATGAAGAAAAACACATGTTTTGTGTCTGGAGGAACAAGATAAGGATAAGCCGATTGTGTAATCTCTGTGGTGCAATCTGGGGATCCAATTTTTGGCTTTGATAGAGGAATCTTTCACATTCGCTTTTCTATAATATCTAACTTTCGAAAAATTCTTGCGTAAAACAGTAACAAATAGCAATATTTATAAATTTATATGTTGTATCATGGGAAATATAGTCTTCCTTACCTTCCAGAAGCTTGTGATTTCCCTTCATTCCTCAGTTAATTAAAAAGCTATCTGAATTAATACAATAAATAGAAAAAGGGAGAGGAGGGGGATGAAGCTGCAGTTCCCCCATATATACCTATAAGATATAATTCTGTGAATCATGGGATGCAGTAAGGGGCAGGGGTCTGGCTGGCAAAAAAAAAAACACACCTATGATGTCACTCCAGTTAAATCCTACCCACTCAATATGAGGAGGGGAAATGTAAATGTACAAAAACCAGTAGAGGGAAGGAACGTACACTGCACGCATTTCTGGCTGCTCTGCATCTGCGGAGTGTGGATTGTGGAGTATAGGCTGAGGTTGGTGATACCAATGTGATACCATGGGAAAACTTGCTTCCAGGGTGGCGGTGGCCGGATCTACTGTCCATACTACTGTAAAATTTCAAGTAGAAAGGGGGGTTTATTGAGTGGTACTGTACTCCCTGGTCGGTGTCATGGGGTGCACCCCAGATGGATGTAAGGGTTACGTAAATCAGGAGAGCAGTTTAGATAAATCTCACATTTACTTGCAATGCAATAAATCTTGGCTTTTACATCTTCTGACAAAATGCAGAGGTAAAGGGTAAAATAATCAGAAGTGCAGCAGATATCACAGGATGGTGGAGTGGGGTCACCTGCAATGTGCACATCAGCCTGTATGTAGTTCTTTTTTTAGGCTTGAAGACACTTATTTTCCTCTACACTACAGGGCAATCATCCCCCTGTGGGCCAGACGTATTCAATCTTCTTTCATTTTACACAGTACGGTAGCACATTAAACATCAGCAGCCCTGCTTCATCCGCTAAGTATTAGGGCGACATTCCAGTAGCTGTACCCTTTCCTCGGGGAAGTGTTAAAAGCAGCATTACCGTCTCATGTGAATAGAAACAGCCAGAAATATGAGCTATTTAATGTCAATTGTCCAACATGAGCACACACTTCAAAAATTATTCAGACCAACAGACTGAGCACCATAATGCTCAGGTACGAAGTAGAAAAAATGTAAATTACAATTTTTGAAAAGTACAAAACTTTATTAATACAAATTTCAAGAATATAAAAAACAGGAAAGAACCCACAGAGTGGAGCACATAATTCCCAATTAATACCCTCAAAAATGCATAAATAAATTCACAGGTATATATCACCATAGACGGTCATTATTGGTTGGCAAGGAAGGCAGTGTACATTTGTTTTTATTTTTATTTATTTATGGGACACATATACACCCAATTATCTCAAATACAACACAGCCGTCGCGCCAATCAAAAAATGACCGCCCCGTAATGTATTTATAAATATAGTTTAATGCCGTTGCAGTCACAGATATTATTAGTCCATTAACTATACTTTTTTCTCAATGCAAAACATCCCATGGTAAAATACCAAACTTTAGGCATGAGTAGTCAGCTCTCAATATATACTGCTACAGTTAAATAAAGTGGGGGCTGCAGCATCCACCAGTCAATAACAGCCAGTATCAATATATCACCTGTGTTTATAAAGACTAGTCATTCACAATGGTGCTAATTTAAGCCTGGCTGAGAGCCTCTAAAATCAGCCACCATATGGCAGGCAATAAGACACAAGCAGTGATAAAAGGCATAGGCTGGAGATCTAGATAATTGCGTAATAGCTAGCAGCGATAACACATATACAGTAACCTCCATAAACGGGGCATCACACTGAAATAGTGCAAAGTAGAGACAATATACCTTAGAAGAGGGTCACTTGGGCGAGCGCTCCACCACCCCTGACGCCGTTTCGCCTCGCTTCTGCAAATAAATACATTACGGGGCGGTCATTTTTTGATTGGCACGATGGCTGTGTTGTATTTGAGATAATTGGGTGTATATGTGTCCCATAAATAAATAAAAATACAAACAAATGTACACTGCCTTCCTTGCCAACCAATAATGACCGTCTATGGTGATATATACCTGTGAATTTATTTATGCATTTTTGAGGGTATTAATTGGGAATTATGTGCTCCACTCTGTGGGTTCTTTCCTGTTTTTTATATTCTTGAAATTTGTATTAATAAAGTTTTGTATTTTTCAAAAATTGTAATTTACATTTTTTCCACTTCATACCTGAGCATTATGGTGCTCAGTCTGTTGGTCAGAAATATGAGCTAGGCTCAGGCAGTCCTCCTCTTTCGTCTCCTTGTGGTTGTCTGCCTGGTAGCCTGGCCTGAACCAATACCTGGCCGGTGTCATCATCATATATTGTGCATCATATGCTCAATGCTTTTCGCCCAGATTGTATGAATGGGCAAATCAGTAGACTATATTATTATTATAAATTACAAAGATGAGGGCAGAATATGACACCATGTCCAACAATAGTAAAAGCTACACCCCAAAACAAGAATTTGCATGACAAGAGAACAAAGGGTTAACGTAGTCATTAGTGTTGAGCGAGTATGCTTGTCACTACTCGGTACTCTCACGAGTATCACTGTATTCGGGCTACTCGGCGGGTACCGAGTAATCTCGCGATACTCGTGCTGTACTCGTGGTCTTCATCCCTGCATGTTGGCGCTCTTTTGAGAGCCAGCCCTCATACAGGGATTGGCTGGCAGACCACTGCAATGCCACAGCCCTGTTAGTTGTGGAATTGCAGTGATTGGCCGGCCCTCACAGCATGACCGTGCCTTTAGCCCGACACTTCCCCGCTCGGCTAAGGCCCCTCCCGCACTCCACTCCGCATGTATATATATACACACGCATACACACACACGCACGTTTTTTTTTTTACTTTACAATTTTATGGTTTCAACATGCTGCCGGGGGTCATTTCAGAATAATACTCAGGTCTCCCATAGGTTAACATTGGGCTCGGTGCTCGGGCCGAGTACACGAGTATCTTGGGATGCTCGGCCCGAGCCTCAAGCACCCGAGCTTTTTGGTACTCGCTCATCACTAGTAGTCATATAACCAAATAATCAAAAAACAAAGCAATATAAACTTCTTGCAAAGATATAAAAAAGTGTTTATTACATGAATAATGTACAAGAAGTGGCATACAAAGACAAAAATCATATAACAATTAAGCTTTTTTTTAAGGAGTGTCATTGATGGCAATTCACATAGGGCCAACACCCCACATGTGGCGAGAGTATATATCAATAAACAGTGTTAAAATGATTGTATGAGAAAACCCAGAATGGAAAGATTAAATCGTTATAAATAAAGAACTCTAGACATGTATATGCAGCATTATTACAATAAATTACAACACAGCCATAGGCTAAAAGCACAACCTCCAAAGAACCAATAGATTGCTAGTGGCTAGTAGTGCCCCACGTTTTTCTTGGGCACCACTAGCCACTATGGGTGAGTGATTGCCTACCAGGGTTTGGTTCATAGGTTTAGGTTAGCAGTATTTGATAATGTTGATTAATTACTACGTGTGAGTTCCTTTATGGAGTCCTCACTTTAGCCTATGTCCGCTTCTCAATGTATGGCAATAATGTTCTTTAGACGTGTCTACAGCCCCTATACTCAAGCTCAAACTGAATAGGTGAGGTCTTATAATGTCTGCACACTTAATCATTGTCAATACTGTAATATTAATAGTAATATTAATGTAAAATAATTATAAATAATATGTTAATATTAATATAGAGCAGAATTCATTTCACCCTGTTGGTTTGGCCCTCCAGATCAGTCATGGTCTCTTACGTGGCCCTCTGGAAAATTAATAACTCACTCCTGTATTAAAACCATCTTAATACTTGATGCATCACATTGTTTGACCAGCAGGAGGCAGAATCAGTATTTCACATACGACATTGCATCTTAGATGAATGGCTGAGTAAATGTGCTGCTGGGTGTGACTTCTGCCCTGCAGTGCAGATTCTTTCTCATCTTTATTAGCGGCCATCCCAATATAAAAAAACAATAGATGTTCATGATACAGGAATACAAAATGCACGGAAAAGAGAAGATAAAATGCAAGCCCAATAAGGAAACAAACAATACAATGTTTATTATTAATAATGAAAAAACACACAATGATGAAAAATAAATAAATAAAATATAATAAATATATATATATATATATATATATGTATATATATCTATATATATATATAGTGAGGTTGCGTGGTCGGCTGCACGGCAGAAGACACGGGATCCAGGCACCAATGGTCACAGCACACAGTTTATTGCACAAACAAAGTCCAAAACAGCACACAACACGTTCCGGAATGTCCTCCTCCTGGACCAACAAGCCAGGTTCCAGAAATGGCTCACATGTGTTTCTGTGGCAGAAACTCAGGGAGTTGTGTTCACTCCCTCACACTAGGGGCCCACCCCCATGTTCCTGTTTCCTTTGAACCCTCCTTTCAGCCTGCAGGGAAACAGCATTAACCCTGGAGTGGAGTTGCTTTCTATACATGGAGGAAGCACA
This sequence comes from Anomaloglossus baeobatrachus, assembly GCF_048569485.1. Classification (NCBI taxonomy): domain Eukaryota; kingdom Metazoa; phylum Chordata; class Amphibia; order Anura; family Aromobatidae; genus Anomaloglossus; species Anomaloglossus baeobatrachus. The sequence goes on from NC_134360.1 coordinate 241,507,875, forward strand.
ACCGGGGCGAGACGTACCGGCCATCATAGGCAACCCTGGTCACAGTCTCACATACCCCCCCCCCCCCCCTCAGTTCAAGCGTGCGGGGTTGAACTCCCGCCATCAAACACGGGCCGCAGGACAAGGCATCGGCGTTACCCTGCAACCTATCGGCCCGGTGTTCAACCGTAAACCAGAAGTTCTGTAGAGAAAGGAACCACCGGGTAACCCGGGCATTCCGTTCCTTGGCGGACCTCATCCAGACCAGCGGAAAGTGATCAGTCACCAAGCGAAACTGCCGTCCCAGCAGGTAATAGCGTAGGGACTCCAAGGCCCACTTGATCGCCAGGCACTCCTTCTCCACTACGCTATAATTCCGCTCGGGAGGGGTGAGCTTCCTACTTAAGAAGGTGACGGGGTGTTCCTCCCCCTGAACCACCTGAGACAGCACAGCCCCCCAGGCCGACCTCAGAGGCGTCAGTCTGTACTACGAACTCCTTCCGGAAATCAGGGTTGACAAGAACGGGCTGTCCGCACAGGACCCCCTTCGGGGCCCGGAAGGAGTCCTCGGCCTGCGGAGTCCAGCGCACCATGACGGACTTCTTGCCTTTGAGAAGGTCCGTCAAGGGGGCTGATTGTCCCGCAAAATTTTTTACAAACCTCCTGTAGTACCCCACGATACCCATGAAGGCCCTAACCTGCTTCTTGGTCAGGGGTCTAGGCCACTTCTGGATCGCCTCAACTTTGTTAATTTGGGGTTTAATCACTCCTTGGCTTATTACGTAGCCCAAGTAGCGGGCTTCCGTGAGCCCCAACGCACATTTCTTGGGATTGGCTGTCAATCCGGCTGTTCGGAGCGCGTTCACCACCGCTTGTACCTGTTCCAAGTGCGTCTACCACTCGGAGCTGTAAATAATGATGTCATCAAGGTACGCTGATGCATACGCCTGGTGGGGTTCCAGCACCAAGTCCATCAACCTCTGGAACGTGGCCGGAGCGCCATGTAACCCAAAAGGCAAGACAACATAGTGGAAGAGACCCTCCGGCGTAACAAAAGCGGTTTTCTCCTTGGCGGACTCCATCAGTGGCACCTGCCAGTACCCCTTGGTCAGGTCGAGCGTGGTGAAATATCGCGCCTGTCCCAGCCTATCAATCAGCTCATCCACCCGGGGCATGGGGTAGAGATCGAACTTGGATATTTCGTTCAATCTCCTAAAGTCATTGCAGAACCTTAAAGGCCACTTTACACACACAGATAAATCTTCGGCAGATCTGTGGTTGCAGTGAAATTGTGGACAATCAGTGCCAGGTTTGTGGCTGTGTACAAATGGAACAATGTCCATGATTTCACTGCAACCACAGATCTGCCAAAGATTTATCTGTGTGTGTAAAGTGGCCTTAAGGAGCCATCGGGTTTTGGTATTAGGACAATGGGACTAGCCCATTCACTCCGGGATTTTTCGATGACCCCCAGGCGTAGCATTGTCTTCACTTCCTCTGATATGGCTTGTCTTCGAGCCTCCGGCACCCGGTATGGCTTCAGGCGTACCTTCAGGTGAGGCTCGGTGACAATGTCATGTCGTATCAGACTGGTCCTACCAGGCAGCTCGGAGAAGACATCGGGGTTCTGCTGAACCAGCCGTCTGGCCTCTCGCCTCTGTTGCTTGGTGAGGGCTTCTCCAATCCTTACTTCCGGTTCGTCCTCTCCGGAGGTCGCTGGAGCCGGGTTTGAACGACCCGAAGAGGAGGGAGATGGGGAAAAATCAACCATCAGGCTTTCCCGTTCCTGCCAAAGGTTTTAACAGGTTGACATGGTATATTTGTTCAGGTTTCCGCCTACCGGGCTGCAATACCTTATAGTTGACCGCCCCGATTCTTTCCTTTATCTCGTAGGGGCCTTGCCACTGAGCCAGGAATTTACTCTCTGCCGTGGGGACCAATACCAACACCCGATCCCCGGGGATAAAGGTCCGCACGGTGGCTTGTCTATTGTAGTGGCCGCTTTGCGCGGCCTGAGCCTCCTGTAAATGCTCCTTCACAATTGGCATGACCGCGCTTATGCGGTTCTGCATTCCTAAAATGTGTTCAATCACACTTTTATGGGGGGTGGGCTCCTGCTCCCATGTTTCCTTTGCCAGGTCCAACAATCTCCGGGGATGTCTCCCGTATAACAACTCAAAAGGCGAAAACCCCGTGGATGCCTGTGGCACCTCTCGGATGGCAAACATCAAATAGGGAAGCATCATATCCCAGTCTTTCCCGTCTTTGGGAATCACCCTTTTGAGCATGGTTTTCAGGGTTTTATTGAATCGCTCCACTAAACCGTCCGTTTGAGGATGATACACAGACGTACACAACTGCTTGATCTGGAGTAGCCGGCATAGCTCTTTGGTCACTTTAGACATGAATGGGGTCCCCTGATCCGTAAGGATCTCCTTGGGCAACCCCACCCGGCAGAACACAGCAAACAACTCCCGAGCTATAAGCTTCGCTGCAGTATGTCTGAGAGGTATCGCCTCTGGATACCGGGATGTGTTGGTGCCCTCGAGCGGACTTTACGAGGGGCCCCACCAGATCCATCCCTATCCGTTCAAAAGGGACTTCTATAATGGGTAACGGTACCAACGGACTGCGAAAGTGGGTTAGGGGTGCGGTAAGCTGACACTCCGGGCAGGTTTCGCAGAACCGTTTTACCTCCCCAAAGACCCCGGGCCAATAGAACCTTTGCAATATTCGCTCCTGCGTTTTCTTGACCCCTAGGTGGCCACTCATCAGGTGTTTATGAGCCAAGTCGAGGAACCGCCGGCGATACGGCTGGGGCACCACCAACTACTCTACCCCCACGCCCCGTATTTCATCTACCCGATAGAGTAAATCCTGCTTAAGAGCGAAATAGGTGTACCTTACCTGGGCACCGGGCAGCTGTGCCACCCCGTCAACCACTGTCACCCGACTCCGGGCATGTATTAATGTAGGGTCCTGGAGTTGGGCTGTCTCAAACGTATCCGGGGACACCTCCAACTCCGGGATGGGCTCGACCATCTCAGCCTCTCCTGCCAATACCTCTAGGGGTGACCTATCGGGTTCACATTCTGTCCCTATCATGGGGACCCCTACGGCAGGCGTCCCGGATTCGGGATTGTCGGGCTCAGGTCCCAGACTGTCCAATACCTGAGGGGACTTAGGAGGCCCCTTCCATAGAGTCCAAAAATACGGCAGATCCCTTCCTAGGATCACGTCATAGGGAAGAGTGTTCATAAGTCCCACCTCATGTTGCACCTGACCGCAGGGTGCTGTGATGGTGACAACCCCCGTGGGATAGTCTCGGCGGTCCCCATGTATGCAAACCACCCCCACTGTATGTCCTGTGGCCTTTACTTCAGCCATTAGGGTTGATCGCACAAGGGTCACTAAGCTTCCGGAATCCAACAAGCCTGTAACCGGACATCCATTCACCTGTATTTGGCACAAGTGGGGCTCAGTCTCCGGGGAGACAAGGTCCGCGGTACACACCGCCTGAGCATACATTGAACCCCGCCGGGTAACCCCACAATCCATGGGATCCGTGGTGAGTGGACACCGGGCTTCCATATGTCCCACCCGCTGGCACCGCCAACATCTAATACGGAAGGAAACCCCCTTGACGAGTTGTCGTTTAGGGTACATAGCCTTCCGGACCTCAGGGACGGCGGGCGCGGCCTCAGACGGGATGGTAGCGGACTCCCGCACCGGTGTCAGCGGTGGGTCCTTGGCCCGAGGCTTGGAGGGGCCGGACCGACGGGCGGCACGCAAAGTCTCAGTGTCCCATATCAAGTCCTGCGTAGCCACATGCCGCTCCACCAGGCACACTAATTAGTCCAGGGTACTTGGGTCGCCCTGTCCTACCCACCGTTGAATGGTGACGGGTAAAGTGCGCACAAAGCGATCAACCACTACCCTCTCCACCATTTGCGCAGGGCTCAGAGTGTCAGGCTGCAACCACTTCTTTACCAGATGCAACAAGTCATAGGCCTGGGAGCGTACGGGTTTGACTTCCTCATAGAACCACTGATTTACCCGCTGAGCCCGTACATAGGTATTCACCCCCAACCGAGCAAGTATTTCGGCTTTCAGGGTCTCATATTCTATGGTGTCCTCGGTACAGAAGTCCAGGTACGCTTTTTGGGGCTCCCCCGTCAGATAGGGCAACAATACCTCAGCCCACTGGGGGTCGGCAGCTTCTCCCGCTCGGCCACCCGCTCAAACACCGCCAGGAACGCTTCCACCTCATCCCCCGGGGTCATCTTTTGCAACGCTTGTCTCACCGCTTTCCGGACGCTGCCGTCGTCACCCGGTCCCGGGGTTGTTGCTGCCGGTCCGGCACGGATCGACTTGGCCAGGAGAACCATCTGTTCTTGGTGCCTTTGTTCCTGCAATTGCAAGGAGTGCTGGTGCTGTTGCTGCTGACGATCCAACGACCGGAGCAGGTGTGCATTGGTCTGTTGTTGCTGTGCATTAGCCTGAGCCAGCTGCTTTAGTATGTCCTCCATGGCGTCGCCGGGTTTGGGCTGTAGTATAGCTGCTCGAATCCAGGACATGCGCTACTTGGTCACCAGGGATGGATGCTACACCTCACCGGGCTGGCATGCCCACGTTCTCCACCATCTGTGAGGTAGCGTGGTCGGCTGCGCGGCAGAAGACACGGGATCCAGGCACCAATGGTCACAGCACACGGTTTATTGCACAAACAAAGTCCAAAACAGCACACAACACGTTCCGGAATGTCCTCCTCCTGGACGAACAAGCCAGGTTCCAGAAATGGCTCACATGTGTTTCTTTGGCAGAAACTCAGGGAGTTGTGTTCACTCCCTCACACTAGGGGCCCATGCCCATGTTCCTGTTTCCTTTGAACCCTCCTTTCAGCCTGCAGGGAAACAGCATTAACCCTGGAGTGGAGTTGCTTTCTATACATGGAGGGAGCACAACCGGGGCGAGACGTACCGGCCATCATAGACAACCCCGGTCACGGTCTCACAATATATATATATATATATACATCATGTGACGGACACATAATTGGTTCAAAACTAGTCATATGAAAACAATCTCAAAGATTAAATAGAAAAATGCATAGACGAAAAAAGTTACCCATTACATGTGCCTCAGTAAATATAGAAGTTAGAGACCAAGGGTCTGCCAAACGCAATTCCCATTTCGCACCAAGGCTTCATACAGGAGTGCTGAATGTGCCTAGGTTTAAAGGGAACCTGGCAGCAGATTTGGGGCCTATAAGCTGCGGCCACCACCAGTGGGCTGTTATATACAGCATTCTAACATTCTGTATATACAGTGCCTACAAGTAGTATTCAACCCCCTGCAGATTTAGCAGGTTTACACATTCAGAATTAACTTGGCATTGTGATATTTGGACTGTAGATCAGCCTGGAAGTGTGAAATGCAGCAAAAAAGAATGTTATTTCTTTTTTTATTTTTTTTTTTAAATTGTGAAAAGTTTATTCAGAGGGTCATTTATTATTCAACCCCTCAAACCACAAGAATTCTGTTTGGTTCCCCTAAAGTATTAAGAAGTATTTCAGGCACAAAGAACAATGAGCTTCACATGTTTAGATTAATTATCTCTTTTTCCAGCCTTTTCTGACTAATTAAGAGCCTCCCCAAACTTGTGAACAGCACTCATACTTGGTCAACATGGGAAAGACAAAGGAGCATTCCAAGGCCATCAGAGATAAGATCATGGAGGGTCACAAGGCTGGCAAGGGGTACAAAACCCTTTCCAAGGAGTTGGGCCTACCTGTCTCCACTGTTGGGAGCATCATCCGGAAGTGGACGGCTTATGGAACTACTGTTAGCCTTCCACGGCCTGGACAGCCTTTGAAAGTTTCCACCCGTGCCGAGGCCAGGCTTGTCCGAAGAGTGAAGGCTAACCCAAGGACAACAAGGAAGGAGCTCCGGGAAGATCTCATGGCAGTGGGGACATTGGTTTCAGTCAATACCATAAGTAACGTACTCCACCGCAATGGTCTCCGTTCCAGACGAGCCCGTAAGGTACCTTTCCTTTCAAAGCGTCATGTCAAGGCTCGTCTACAGTTTGCTCATGATCACTTGGAGGACTCTGAGACAGACTGGTTCAAGGTTCTCTGGTATGATGAGACCAAGATCGAGATCTTTGGTGCCAACCACACACGTGACGTTTGGAGACTGGATGGCACTGCATACGACCCCAAGAATACCATCCCTACAGTCAAGCATGGTGGTGGCAGCATCATGCTGTGGGGCTGTTTCTCAGCCAAGGGGCCTGGCCATCTGGTCCGCATCCATGGGAAGATGGATAGCACGGCCTACCTGGAGATTTTGGCCAAGAACCTCCGCTCCTCCATCAAGGATCTTAAGATGGGTCATCATTTCATCTTCCAACAAGACAACGACCCAAAGCACACAGCCAAGAAAACCAAGGCCTGGTTCAAGAGGGAAAAAATCAAGGTGTTGCAGTGGCCTAGTCAGTCTCCTGACCTTAACCCAATTGAAAACTTGTGGAAGGAGCTCAAGATTAAAGTCCACATCATAAGTCAGTGAATATATAAATACATGTCAGAAAGGGGGCCAGGGAACCGGAACGTTACAAAGAGATCGTAGTCATGAAACACAGAGCGGACTGCTAAGAAAACGCATGATATAAATAGTGCAGTGGTATGTGTCTCAAATAAGAAGTTAGATAATAACCCTAATGACATGTACAGATGGAGGAAGAAATAATAAATAATGACAAGTGAACAAAAAGTAAATAAGTGCATTTCCCATGTGCATAATAACTAATAAAAGATTCTGAAATATATAAAGAAATATAGAATTAAAGTGAACAAGGAATGCAATGAAGGAAAATGAAATGGAACACAGCATGGAATGATCAGAATCATATATATAGGGAGGGTATGTGGGGGCTCATACTGTATATACGGAAGCTATGTGATGGCTCATACTGTATATAGGAGGCTCTGTGAGGATTCATCCTTTATATAGGGAGGCTATGTGGGGGCTCAAACTGTGTATAGGAGGACATGTGAGGACTCATCCTATATATAGGGAGGCTATGTGGGGGCTCATACTTATACGGTATATAGGAGAATATGTGAGGACTCATTCTATCTAATATATAAGGCTGAGTGTATGTATGTATGTCCGCTAAAGGAATTTGCAACGTTGCATTTACAATCACAATATTTTGCACAGACAGACACCCCATATGACTCAGGAAATGTCATAGACTAAAGCGGCCTTTACACACAGCGACATCGCTAGCGATGTCACTGGTGAAAGCATCCACCCCCGCCGGTTGTGCGTCACGGGCAAATCGCTGCCCGTGGTGCACAACATCGCTTACACCCGTCACGCGTACTTACCTGCTTAGCGACGTAACTGTTGCCGGCAAACCACCTCCTTTCTAAGTTCTAAGGGGTGGTTTGTTCGGCGTCACAGCGGCGTCACTAAGCGGCCGCCCAATAGAAGTGGAGGGGCGGAGATGAGCTGGTCGAACATCCCGCCCACCTCCTTCCTTCCTCATTGCGGGCGGCCGCAGGTACGATGATGTTCCTTGTTCCTGCGGTGTCACACATAGCGATGAACAACCTGCGTCCTGCAACAGCAACGATAATCGAGAATACAACGACTGGACAACGATCAACGATATGGTGAGTATTTTTGATCGTTAACAGTCGTTTGTGCGTTTCACACACAACAATGTCACTAACGAGGCCGGATGTGCATCACGAATTCCGTGACCCCAACGACATCTCATTAGCGATGTCGTTGCGTGTAAAGCCTGTAAAGAGACAGACAGATACGGGGAAAGAGACAGACAGACATGGGGAAAGAGACAGACAGACACGGGGAAAGAGACAGACAGACAGTTACTATCCCGGGCAACACCCAGGTACTACAGCTAATATATATATATATATATATATATATATATATATATATACAGTGGTGTTCATAAGTCCTGCATAGGCTTAAAGAAAACTATATATTTCATACTTCTGCATCTCTACAGTGAAACTGGTGGAACATATATGTTTTTGTAATCCCTCATTGTATGCCATACTAATTTTTGAATGTCCCAAGTGTATAAATTGTTATGGTATGTGCATTTTTGATATTTTTTTTTCCAGCATAACCATACCTACACCAGTACAGTGTGTAGAATGGTGAACAGGTTTCTAAGTTCATTACCTTCCAATGCAAGTTCACACAGACTTCAATTTTACTTTTTAAGATTTATTATTTTTTTATTTAATTCAGAGTCATGAAAAGGGCCTTTTGAGTGCATCTTTAGCTTCTAATACTTTATTGGCCAGCCTTTGCTCTTGAGCACCAACTTGCATCTCTGTGGCATTGAGTGAACAAGCTTCTGCAGATGTTCATGAGTGATGATGTGGTTCCAGGCCTGTATCGGAGCCTCAATCAACTCTCTCTTGGTCCTTGGCTGTTTTTTAGATATCTCTATTGATACCTTGTGCCACAAATTTTCAACTGGGTTGAGGTCCGGGGACTGGGCTGGCCAGTCAGTAGTAGCCACCTTGTTCTTTTTTTTTCCATTCCGTTACTGTCTTAGCTCTGTGACAAGGAGCATTATCATCCTGGAAGATATAATCCCCTGAAAACAGGTGTTGAGCAGAAGGCAGCATTTTCTTATTAAGGATGTCCATGTATTTTTTTACATTAACCATACCCTCCACAATATGAAGCCTTACAACACTATTGGCTGCCATACAGCCCCAGACCATTACTTTTATCGGATGTTTCACAGAGAAGCTCAAACACTCTGGCTTGTACTCTTCATGTGGAAACCTTCTCACATAAGACTTGCCATCATTTCCTAAAATGCAAAAAGTGCTTTCATCAGTAAATAGCACTTTTTCCCACTCCTCCTTCCTCCATTTTGAATATTTCAATGCCCACATTTTTCGCCTTTGTCTTTGTATGGCTGTCCTCAATGGCTTCTTTCGGGCCTTGCACCCTGTATGGCTGTCATCAATGGCTTCTTTCGGGCCTTGCACCCTGTATGGCTGTCATCAATGGCTTCTTTCGGGCCTTGCACCCTTTAAATCCTGCTTCCAAACATCTCTTCCTAACAGTTGATGTTGCTACCTCAATATTGCACTTTTCTTGCCATTCTCGCAGAAGCTGAGGAGAGGTGAGCTTTCCATTGGCAAGGGATGTTCTTATCAGTACTCTATCCTCCCTTTTAGTTGACTTTCTGGGCCGACCAGATCTGGGCCTGTCCTGGGTAATTCCAAGCTGCTTATGTTTCTGCAAAATTCTTACAACTGTCCTCTGATTACAGCCGACCTTCCTTGTGATCTGGGGGTCAGTATAACCCTCTTCATGTAGCACCACAAGTCGCACACGATCCTCCGCTGACAAAAATCTGAAAGCTCCCATCATAAAGCTCTACAGTATGATTCACTAGATAGACCTACAGATAAAACTAACAAACTAAGCAGCAGATGTGATGCAATGGAATGGAATGTGATTGTCTGCCATATCCAGGTTATGATTGGTCACAAGAACCTCATCTGTGATTGGCTAATTTTGGATCTGAAGCTGTACAATATTTACAATATTTATGGACCTGTCCCGCCCACAGCCATGACTCAGTCATGGGTACGGGATTGAAATAGACCAGGTGAGTGCTGCTAAGAGCAGTTCTACTATTCATATGTGAGGCTGTATGGCACATTTTATAAAAAGATTTTAGTGTAGGACTGCCTCAAATGAGATTTGCCGTGACGTGGCGAGGCAGCTCAAAAAATTGCAATTTTTTGCCAAAAATCTCAAAATTTTTTATAATAAGTACAGTTTGGAATTTTTAGTGCTGAAGTGCACATTTAGTGCTGGCTTTTTGTTTTTCTGTACAATATTTAGTTGTGCTTTCAATTCCCATATTGTTGCAATAATTTCAGGGAGAGAATGCAAAATTGTTTTCTGAACAAAACCATATATAATATGTCATATTAGCATCGAAGATATTCCACAGAAAACGTTTAAAACTGGAAAAATCAATTTATCCTATGCCTATGCAGGACTTATGAACACCACTGTATATATATATATATATATATATATATATATATATATATATATATATATATGGCTTGTAATCTATATAGGAGCCTATGTGGGGGTTTATGCTGTACGTAGGAGGATATTTAGGTTCTCATACTTTATATAGGGGCTATGTGAAGGTTCATACTGTATATTGAGGGTTATGTCGGAGTCTTATAATGTCATCACACTTTATTGTTCTCAATATTAAGTGATACTATTAATATAAAATAATAATAAATAATATTTTAATATTAGTATAAAGCAGAATTAATTTCAGCCTGTTGGTTCGGCCCTCCATATCAGTCAAGGTGTCTCATGTGGCCCCTCGGGAAAATTAATAACCAACTCCTGTATTAAAACCATTTCAATACTTGATGTATCACATTGTTTGACCAGCAGGAGGCAGAAACAGTATTTCACATACAACATTGCAGCTTGAATTAAGTGGCTGAGTCAACCTGCTGCTGGGTGTGACTTTTGCCCTGCAGCGCGGATCCTTTCTCATCTTTATTAGAGAAAATCACAATATAAACAACCATAAATGTTCACGTTACATGGAAATAAAATGCACAATCATATGGAGAGCATTCTGTTATTATAGATTATGTAAGAAATCACAATAATGTTACTATTACACATCACGGTCACTTACATTACATAGCATTGCTCCCACCCAGATATGCTGCCTGTAGACGACAGGGGGCAGTCTGCATGCAGCTTATATCCAGATTAGAAGAACTATATAGTATCCTAATGTATACAGATTGCCACCTATTGGTGGCTGTCAGTCAAGCGGGAGAAGGCGGTAGTGGGCAATTAATAGAGCTGGAGTGACAGAGGCTTCAGATCTATACCCTCATTTGCATATCAATTTAAATGCTAATATTCTTTGTCTTGGTGGAATGGACTGACCATGTAAAGCCATTGCTGGACTTTTTTCTGAAATAGCTACATATATTATTTAAGGTATAAAATCTTGTGAACACATTCCCTTTAACCCCTTTACAACTCATGACGTGCTATGTAAGTCAATAGTCATCTCCCCGCTGCCGAGCCTGCATCTTCGTTTCAGATGAAGGCTGAATCATTCAGCCTTCATCTGCCTCTAACAGCTGCAGGTTGAGAGGCGGTCTGCCCACGGCTGTTAATCTGTTAAATACAAGTGTCAATTTCTGACATCTGCATGTAACGCATGCCAGCAGATGGGTTGTGCTATGAGCCCTCATCAGCGTGTCTGACACGATCGCAGGACACCAATGAGTTGTCATGACAGTTGATGACCCCTTTGTCTGTCATCACAGTACTGTGAAAACCATCCCGTGGCCAGCGTTCATAGTGACTGTGATTCCTTCTATAGACAGCAATGCTGTGACACCACTGTATATAGAACAAGTGATCAGAGTATTGCAGGATCAAGTCTCCTATGGGGACCATTAAATTCAAAGGAAAAAAAAAAGTTTTAAAAACTATGAAAAAAAAGTAAAAAAAAATGTAAAAGTTTGCCATATTACAAATTAAGAAATAATAAAAAAAATTACACATACATGTTATCAGTTGGGTTTGTAAAAGTCCAATCTATCAAAATAGGAAATAAATTAATCCGCTTGGTAAGCAGTGTAAGAGGATAAAAAAAACAAAACATCAGAATAGCAGTTTTTCGGCTGCAGCAACAATAGAAAAAATGTAATAACAGGAGATCAAAACATTGTACACCTAAAAATAATATCAATAAAATGATCAGCTCAGGGCGCAAAAAACAATCCGAAAAATTGAAAACATTACAGCTTTCGGAAAGTTGTGACACAAGCAAGATTTTTTTTCCAATAATTGAGAATTTTTTTACCACTTAAATAAAGTAAAAAAATACATTGGTATCCACATGATCGTATTGACCTGGAGAATCATACTGTCTGGTCATTTTTACGTTGTACATTTAAAAAAACAAAACAAAACAAAAAAAACAATTGCAGAATTTCACTTGTTTTGCTATTTCGCAGCACTTGGATTTTTTTGCCCACTTACCATGACATCATATGATAAAATGAATGGTGTCAGCAAAAGTACAACTTATCTTACAAGAATCAAGCGCTCATATGGCAATATCAATGGAAAAATAAAAAAGGTATGGCACTTGGAATAAGGGGAGGAAAATAATAAAGGGCAAAAATGAAAAATCAACGGTCATTAAGGGTGAATTAGTTAATAAGTAAGGTAATTTATCAGGAACCCTTAACTGACTTGAGCCCTCCACCAGATTCACTCAAAGATAAAACTGTTACATTTTCTGACCCAATTTTTGGATCAAAATTTTAGTTTTTTCCTCTCCTATTCTCAAAGCCATAACTTTTCTGTTCTTTAGTTAATAGCAACAAGAGGAGTTTGTTTTCATTTTTTATTTCAAGCATGTTTTTATTGTTTATTTTGAACAACATTAGTATAATGAAAACTTTGAGGCGAGGAAAGGATTGATCATGGCAAAAAGATAGGGGAGGAACGTAAAGGGAAAAAGAGTGAAGATTGTCATAAAAAGTGAATTATATTACTATATAAAGTTATTTCTATTATTAGTATTATAAACTTTCTTATTAATTACTATATATTGTGTAATACTATTATTTTTAATAAAGTAAAATATTATTTTTTTATTATTTATTGTAGTATTAATATTCTGTAAGTTTTATAATCTATTCTTGTATTTTGATTAATCAAATTATATTGAGTGAGTTTTTTTCTTCTTGGTGGAAATGTATTATACAATAAATGTCATCTCTATATGTATTAGGCTATGTGCGCACTTTCAGTTTTCACCTGCGTTTCAGGTGCGTTTAGCATCAGTTTTGAACTGCAGCGTTTTTGTGCCCAAATGCATGCGTTTTGGTTTTCCATTAAAGACAATGAGAATTCATGATTTCTTGTCCGCACTTTGCGTTTCCAAACGCATCTCAAAATTTGCATAAGTTTGGTCAAAAACCATGCGTTCAGAAAAGGACTCTGTCAATTGTTTTTGCCATTTGTGTTGCGTTTTGTTAACATTGAAGTCAATGAGAAGTAGCAAAAAGCAAGAAATATCAAAATTTCTGCTTTTTCATTGCAGAAAACATGCGTTTTGGACTACCAAAACGCATGCTTTTTGAACTTCAAAATAATGATTTGATAAGTCCCTTTACACACACACATAATCCGACAATTAAATTTAAGAATATGATGCATTTATTGCTATTTTACCGATAAAATGTATATTAACGCTATAATTTTATTAAATATATCTTTTTCAATTATTTTTCCCATTAATATAGATTTGTCCCTTTTTTTTTCTCTTTTTTCATTCTGTTTGACTATTTAATCTTTATTTAGCAGTGTCTTGATGTTCAAAACGCATCTGTGAAAACGCATGTGGAAACGCATGGAAAAAGCGCTAAAAACGCATCTAAAACGTGATAAATACGCATGCGTTTTCTGCGCTAAATTTCTGAAAAAGGCAACTTTGGCTAAATCAATTAAGGCTAAAACGTGCGTTTACAACTGCATGTAGGACGACGGAAAGTGCGCACATAGCCTTAGGCCCCTTTCACACGTCAGTGATTCTGGTACGTTTGTGCTTTTTTTTAAACGTACCAGAATCACTGACATACGCAGACCCATTATAATGAATGGGTCTGCTCACACGTCAGTGATTTTTCACTGCACGTGTCTCCGTGCGGCGTACCCGCGTGTGCGTGATTGCCGCACGGAGACATGTCCATTTTTTTCTGGCATCACTGATGTCCCACGGACCACGCAGTGGTGTGGTCCGTGAAACACGTGCCAGAAAAAAACGTGCATTTAAAATAATAAACATTTTAACTCACCCGGCGTCCAGTGATGTCCTCTGCAGCCCCTTCTGCTTGCTGCTTCTAAGCCGGCTGATTACTGTCGCGCATCTTAATGATGCACGACACAGCCGACCCGGAAGCAGCTGCTGCAGGGGTCACCGCCGGCCGGATGCTGCACCGCGGGAGGATTCAGCACCACGGAGAGCGGGAGCGGGCACAGGTGAGTTGATTGCTAAGTGCAATCACGGGCCACGGAGAACGGAGCCCGGATTGCACTTAGACAACCCACGTGTGCCGTGATTCACGGCACACGCAGGGACATGTGCGTGTTTTACACGCCAGTGAAAAACGTCTGTGTTTTTCACTGACGTGTGAAACGGGCCTTAGGTGGAGTAATTATTTCTTACTACAATGTATATATGTATATATTGCGAGCTGAGACCTTTTCCAGAATATTTTCTATTGTTGGTATAGTTACTTGTCTCCAATAAGATGCAAAAAGATATTTTGTGACCAACAATATATGAATATTAATATATATGTCTTATATTGGGGTGTCTTTGGAGCCCAATAAGAATAAAACTTATTATGGGTTTAAAAGTAATTGTGTATTTTTTTTTGTACTAATTCCGATAAATTTTTCCCATAATGTTTTTATAATAGGACATTTCTAGAAAATATGAAAGATGCTTTCTTTATTTCTTTACAATATCTCATATAGTGGGGATTTTGATGCAAAGGTTTTATTAAGTCTTAAGCGGGCTTTACACGCTACAATAAATCTTACGATGTGTCGGCGGGGTCACGTCGTAAGTGACGCACATCTGGCATTGTAAGTAATATTGTAGCATGTAAAACCTACGTGCGATTGCGATTGAACGAAAAACCGTTCATCGCATGCACGTTGTTCAATTACTAAAAATTTAACGTGCGGTTGTTCAATGTTCCCAAGGTAGCACACATCACTGTGTGTGACACCCCGGGAACGATGAACTCAACTTACCTGCGTCCCGCAGCTCCCGCCAGCAATGCGGAAGGAAGGAGGTGGGCGGGATGTTTACGTCCCGCTCATCTCCGCCCCTCCGCTTGCCGTGTGACGTTGCTGTGACGCCGAACGTCCCTCCCACTCCAGGAAGTGGATGTTCGCCGCCCAGAGCGAGGTCGTATCGAAGGGTAAGTGCATGTGACGGGAATTAATCGTCTGTGCGACACGGTCAACAAATTGAACGTGCCGCACAAACGATGGGGGCGGGTACGATTGCATACGATATCGTATGCGAAATTGTAAGGTGTAAAGAAGGCTTTAAAGGTACAAAATACTACTGAGATTTTATCTTAAAATGTGTCTCTTGTAAAGATGCAGATTTATTAGCAGAGCATGACTATTTTGAGGCTTTCCTCCATTGGTCGATTGTGAATGTATTATTTAAATGTTTTTTCTGAATTAATCAGGTCTTGTTTTCACATGGCAAAATTAAGATTTAATTTGTATTAATTTGGGGTACATACTTTTTTTTTCGTATTTTTTTTTCAGGAAAACAGCAAGTCTAGTGTTTTAAGGTTTTTTTTGCGGTGCTTACCATACGGATTCAATTTTAGAGTTTAATATATTGGACTTTAGCAGACATGCAAACAAAAAGGAGGGTGATTCAAACTTTAGGAATTTGAACCTGTGAGTGCACTTTATACCATAACAAAACAGTATTAGCCACTTCTCTCCAGAAAAAACATCAGGGACCGACTGATATTCTGCAAAAGGTACAGGGAGTGGACTGCTGAGGACCGGGGTAAAGTCATTTTCTCAGATGAATCCCCTTTTCGATTGTTTGGGACATCTGGAAAACAGCTTATTAGGAGAAGAAGAGGTGAGCGCTAGCACCAGTCTTGTCTCATGCCAACTGTTAAGCATGCTGAAACGATTCATGTGTGGGGTTGCTTCTCAGCCAAGGGAATCGGCTCACTCACAGTCTTGCCTAAAAACACAGCCATCAATAAAGAATGGCACCAGAATGTCCTCCAAGAGCAACTTCTCCCAACTGTCCAAGAGCAGTTTGGCGCCCAACAATGCCTTTTCCAGCATGATGGAGCACCTTGCCATAAAGCAAAGGTGATCACTAAATGGCTCATGGAACAAAACATAGAGATTTTGGGTCCATGACCTGGAAACTCCCCAGATCTTAATCCCATTGAGAACTTGTGGGCAATCATCAAGAGACGGGTGGACAAACAAAAACCAACAAATTCTGGCAAAATGCAAGCATTGATTATGCAAGAATGGACAGCTATCAGTCAGGATTTGGTCCAGAAGTTGATTGAGAGCATGCCAGGGAGAATTGCAGAGGTCCTGAAGAAGAAGGGTCAACACTGCAAATATTGACTTGCTGCATTAAATCATTCTAACTGTCAATATAACCTTTTGGTACTCATAATATGATTGCAATTATATTTCTGTATGTGATGTAAACATCAGACAAACACAATTAAAAACCAGAGGGCAACAGATCATGTGAAAAAATAATTTTGGTGTCATTCTCAAAACTTTTGCCCATGACTGTACATATATCTGTTATGGAGCAAATTGGCGTGTGTAGAGTAGGTTTCAAAGCTCTGGTTCAATCAATGCTGCTAATCCCTTAAATACCGCTGACTAACAATGAAAGCAAAATTTAAGTTGTGCCACCCTGCCGATCAGTGTCCTCATGATTTCAGGGTGTTGATGGGTTGCCAACACAGCTGATGACCTGGTGAAGGCCTCCTTCACTGCTACTTCTCTGAACCTATTGGCCAGAATGACTTATCCTTGATATGAATAAGGGGGGATGTGCAGTGCCCAGCCACGGTCACTATACAGTATATGGAACTGTGCGGCTCCGTACTTGTGCAGTTCCGGACGCCGCCGACACCAATAACAGCTGATCCGGGGGTGGAACTGGGTATTGCACCCCAACCGATCAGACATTGATGACCTATCCTACGGATAGGTAATCAGTGTTATTGTAGTGAACAACCCCTTTAATATCATTAATAACTACAGCTCAGCATGGAAAATATTAAGCCCTCACGCAGCTCCATAGAAAATTAATAAGTTACGTGACATAAACAAATATTTTTTATTTTATAAAGTTCATAAATGTCTCAAATTACTTAAGTAATAAAAAAAGTATACAATATTGGTATTGCCATAATCATTATGATCTGGAGAACCATGCTGCCAGGTCATTTTCGCACATACATTGAAGGTCGTAAAAAAAAAAAAAAACCTAAAAAAATGATGTTGTGTTTATGGGTTTTATTCACCATTTTATATTACTGAAAGGGATCACTCAAAACAACAATCTGTCCTACAAAAAAATGAAGCCGTCATACAGCCATTTATATGGAAAAACCCAAAAATGTTATGGTAGAAGTGGTGGAAGGAACTAAGATGGAAAAACGAAATTTGACAGAGCCATAAACAAGTGATGCTGATGTATAAAATGAAAGTCACACCCAGGCAATATCTGGGTGTTTACGAGGCTATAGACAAATTACACGTATTCACCCACAGTGTCTAAAAAAAAATCTGGTACAAAGATGGTGGCACTAGTGGCATAGCAATCTATCAGCACCCAACAATTGTGTTGCTGTAGGGAGGGTAAGTAGAGCTATAGCTGCCCTTATGGACGCTTCACTTTTTTGGCTTCCTTGGCTTGATAGATTTACTATAATTTACCCTGAAATTGAAATACATGATAATGGAGTCCGTGCCTCATTATAGCCGGGGTGTCCCACAAAATGCATAAGATGGGGATGATTCCCAGCCTCCTTTTATAGTGTCTATGTAATATGTTTTTGTGGGGGTTTTTTTATATATGTAAAAAATGACCTTGTCACCTCTAGCTCCTAAACAGACACATTTATAAGCCATGTACATATTTTTTTAGTCACAAAATTAAACTAAAATGATACACAATGAATATTGTCATAGAAAAGACTGTGCTGTGAGGGCCTCACTGATCAGACATGACTGGTTCCCCATAGCAACCATAGGCTTTCTTTTCTGCTGAGGAAAAGTGAAAGCTGTGCTATGATTGGTTGTTATGGGCAAATATTCTTTTACTAGAAGGTGGCCCGATTCTACGCATCGGGTATTCTAGAATTTACGTATTGTGTAGTTAATGTATGATTTTTGTTATATATATATAGATGTTGTTGTGTGTAGTTACCAAGTGTTTGTGTAGGCGCTGTACATGTTCTGGGTGTTGTCTGGGTGTGGCGGGGGGTGAGAGCGGTGTTGTTTGTGTGTTGCGTTGTGTGTGTTGCGTTGTTTGTGTAGCGCTGTGTGTCTGTAGCATTGTGTGTGTGTGTGTGTGTTGCGTGGTTTGTGTGTGTTTTGGGGGGAGGTATGTTTTGTGCAGTGTGTGTGTTGCGCGGTCTGTGCGTATATTTATGTATGCCGCGGTGTTTGTGTGTTGGGTGTTGTGTGTGTGCAGCGTTGTCTGTGTGTGTGGGTGTCTGTGTAGGGCGGTGTTTGTGTTTCCCAGTGTGTGTGTGTTGTGCAGTGCGCGCGTGTGTGTGTGTGTTGGGGGGAGGTGTGCACCTCCCATCGTGCTCCATCCCTTATGCTGCGCACCCCCCATCGTGCTCCATCCCCCATGCTGCGCACCCCCCATCGTGCTCCATCCGATATGCTGCGCACTCCCAAACGTGGTCCATCCGCCATGCTGCGCACTCCCAAACGTGGTCCATCCGCCATGCTGCGCACTCCCAAACGTGGTCCATCCGCCATGCTGCGCACTGCCAAATGTGCGCCATCCGCCATGCTGCGCACTCCCAAACGTGCTCCATCCGCCATGCTGCGCACTCCCAAACGTGCTCCATCCGCCATGCTGCGCACTCCCCATCGTGCTGCATCCCTCATGCTGCGCACTCCCCATCGTGCTCCATCCGCCATGCTGCGCACTCCCAAACGTGCTCCATCCGCCATGCTGCGCACTCCCCATCGTGCTGCATCCCCCATGCTGCGCACTCCCCATCGTGCTCCATCCGCCATGCTGCGCACTCCCAAACGTGCTCCATCCGCCATGCTGCGCACTCCCAAACGTGCTCCATCCGCCATGCTGCGCACCCCCCATCGTGCTGCATCCCCCATGCTGCGCACTCCCCATCGTGCTCCATCCGCCATGCTGCGCACTCCCAAACGTGCTCCATCCGCCATGCTGCGCACTCCCAAACGTGCTCCATCCCCCATGCTGCGCACTCCCAAACGTGGTCCATCCGCCATGCTGCGCACTCCCAAACGTGCTCCATCCGCCATGCTGCGCACTCCCAAACGTGGTCCATCCGCCATGCTGCGCACTCCCAAACGTGCTCCATCCGCCATGCTGTACACTCCCAAACGTGCTCCATCCGCCATGCTGCGCACTCCCAAACGTGCTCCATCCGCCATGCTGCGCACTCCCAAACGTGGTCCATCCGCCATGCTGCGCACTCCCAAACATGCTCCATCCGCCATGCTGCGCACCCCTCATAGTGCTCCATCCCCCATGCTGCCCGCAGCATCAGCCTCTGAGCCCGCATCAGCCTCTCTGTCCCCAGCATCAGCCTCTCTCCTCCCAGCCTACCCTAGCCTCAGCCTCTCCCAACATCAGCCTCTCTTCTCTCAGCCTCCCCCTCCCAGCCTTCCCCAGGATCAGCCTCTCTCCTTCCAGCCTCCTCCAGCACGCCGTGCTCCTCTGCCGACACTCACACACCCGATCGCATACACTCACACACACACACACACACACCCACCCGATCGCATACACTCACACCCACCCACCCGATCGCATACACACACACATTGACGATATTACACATACGCGCTCACACTCACAACATCCGGAGATACCACATGCTTCTGGCCATGTGATCCTCCGGCAGGTCCTGAAAGCTCACAGCACAGGATCGCCGCCGAGAAGCAAGCGATATCCCAGGATGTTGTGAGTGTGTGGATGTGATGTGTGAGGTGTGTGTGAGAGTGAGTGTGATCTGATGAGTGTGTGTGTACTCACCTGGGAGTCGGGGTCCGTGTCAGTTGGGATTGCGTGCGGGGGACGGGGCCAGAGCGAGCGTACATTGCGTGAGAGGGGCGGGGCCTGCAGAGAGCCGGGGCGAGAGGCCAATCTGTGTGGGGGGGCGGGGCCATGGCGAGCCCAGCGGCCAATCAGCTTTGTGTCACCGTAAGGACACAATTTTGGAGCATGACAGACAGACAGACAGACAGAATAAGGCAATTATATATATAGATAGTAACTGCAGTGCTACATTCACACTTATGATAAGGAGGCCCAGACCTTGTAGTCTGTACTCGAATCGTGAATGTTGGATCGATGTATGAAAATGGGCTAAACGTATAATTATAACTATATTATCTCTCACTTATCTGCACATATGATTAACCCAATGTAGTAATGAATAAGCAAAAAAAAAAAAATCATGCCCTAAGGTGAATCTGAGGTACAAAAATACGAGATCTACCATAGTGATGCTTGTGATGGTAGTTAGGTAAATGTGTGACTGACTGCAGCCACAAAAATGGTGCACCGGATGGTCACACGATCGTATTTTCTCTCATATCAGAAAATCGGTCCAATTATGCTAATCACACTCTGATCAGAGTGTGATCTGATTTTCATGGATGCGGAAAAGATGGAATAAAAGGTCTCCATAGTCTCCATTTTGTCAGTCCGTGAATATACTGTAGAATCGCACTTGCGTGTCACCCCAGTGAAGTCTGATTGTTTTCCCGGACCCATTGACTTGCATGGCCGAGTGGAATCCGATTAACACATCATCATGCATGATGAGATTTTTTTTTTCCTCGGACAGACTTGTTACGAGGAAAAAAATCGGACATGTGACCTGCGCCATAAAAGAATACCAGTGTGATTTGATGTTTTGTCAGGTCGCACTCAGAACGAAAACACGGTTGTGTGACCCTGGCCTAAGTTGCAACATCGAAAGGCAGGAGAGAAAACCTAAAGAGGGAATATACAGTTGAAACCAGAAGTTTACATACACTATCTAAAAAAACACATCTGCAAGTTTTTGCTTCCGCTCTTTATAAAGGCATATATGCAGGTTTTTGCCTCCGCTCTCTATAAAGACACATCTGCAGCTTTTTATTATTAATAATAATAATAATCTTTATTTCTAAAGCGCCAACATATTCCGCAGCGCTTTACAATTCAGGAGGATCATATACAAACAAGTAACAGTTATAGAAAATACAATATTTAGAGGGAAGAAAAAGACAACCCTGCTCGTGAGAGTATTACTCACAGCAAGTTGGGCTGCAGTGTGTACATCGCCCTGGCCAAAAACTGATGCTCTAGCAGGATACAGCTAAACCCCCACTAAGTGGAGGCATCACAGGTGCAGGAGAAGCAGATCACACACACACCTTCATGGAATGGAGGGGAGGTGACTGCTAGATGATAAAACTGCACACAAGTGGCTTGCATAGAGCGCTGTTCACATGCAGATGACACAGTCACAAACCCGCAGCCTATTAGGTAACGCCCTTCTATTAGATCAGGCGGGCTGCCAAGCCGTACTCCACTGTATATCATGCACGGACAGACACTCTACAATGCAAGGCCCAACAGAAAGGGGCCTGGCTGTATCCTGTACAAACAAAAAAATATGAGGTTTTTGTTGGTATTTATGGCCATAAAACGTAAGCCTACACCCTCGTCAAGGGACCTCATGTCTGTAGGTCCCTACACTAAATATAAAAAAAGCAACAATAAGAGGATAATGTCCTCCAAAAATCAAGTATTACTCACAGCAAGTTGGGCTGCAGTGTGTACATCGCCCTGGCCAAAAACTGATGCTCTAGCAGGATACAGCTAAACCCCCACTAAGTGGAGGCATCACAGGTGCAGGAGAAGCAGATCACACACACACCTTCATGGAATGGAGGGGAGGTGACTGCTAGATGATAAAACTGCACACAAGTGGCTTGCATAGAGCGCTGTTCACATGCAGATGACACAGTCACAAACCCGCAGCCTATTAGGTAACGCCCTTCTATTAGATCAGGCGGGCTGCCAAGCCGTACTCCACTGTATATCATGCACGGACAGACACTCTACAGTGCAAGGCCCAACAGAAAGGGGCCTGGCTGTATCCTGTACAAACAAAAAAATATGAGGTTTTTGTTGGTATTTATGGCCATAAAACGTAAGCCTACACCCTCGTCAAGGGACCTCATGTCTGTAGGTCCCTACACTAAATATAAAAAAAGCAACAATAAGAGGATAATGTCCTCCAAAAATCAAGTATGAGGCTATGTGCGCACATTGCGTAAATTCATGCAGTTACGCTGCGCTTTGCAGCGCAGCGTAACTGCATGCGTCCTGCGTCCCCTGCACAGTCTATGGAGATTGTGCAGGGGCCGTGCGCACGTGGCGTCTCAGAGCGCAGCGCTTCGGCTACTGCCGAAGCGCTGCGCAAAAAGAAGTGACATGTCACTTCTTTCCTGCGCTTTGCCGGCAGCTCCTGCTCTGTCTATGGGAGGAGCTGCAGGCAGAGCGCATGGAATCGGCGCTCACTACGGACATTTCTGCAGCGATCTAAAGCGCACATGTGCTCTTCAGATCGCTGCAGAAATTTCTGCAGGGCTAGTACGCAACGTGCGCACATAGCCTTACTCACAGCAAGTTGGGCTGCAGTGTGTACATCGCCCTGGCCAAAAACTGATGCTCTAGCAGGATACAGCTAAACCCCCACTAAGTGGAGGCATCACAGGTGCAGGAGAAGCAGATCACACACACACCTTCATGGAATGGAGGGGAGGTGACTGCTAGATGATAAAACTGCACACAAGTGGCTTGCATAGAGCGCTGTTCACATGCAGATGACACAGTCACAAACCCGCAGCCTATTAGGTAACGCCCTTCTATTAGATCAGGCGGGCTGCCAAGCCGTACTCCACTGTATATCATGCACGGACAGACACTCTACAATGCAAGGCCCAACAGAAAGGGGCCTGGCTGTATCCTGTACAAACAAAAAAATATGAGGTTTTTGTTGGTATTTATGGCCATAAAACGTAAGCCTACACCCTCGTCAAGGGACCTCATGTCTGTAGGTCCCTACACTAAATATAAAAAATATTATCCTCTTATTGTTGCTTTTTTTATATTTAGTGTAGGGACCTACAGACATGAGGTCCCTTGACGAGGGTGTAGGCTTACGTTTTATGGCCATAAATACCAGCAAAAACCTCATATTTTTTTGTTTGTACAGGATACAGCCAGGCCCCTTTCTGTTGGGCCTTGCATTGTAGAGTGTCTGTCCGTGCATGATATACAGTGGAGTACGGCTTGGCAGCCCGCCTGATCTAATAGAAGGGCGTTACCTAATAGGCTGCGGGTTTGTGACTGTGTCATCTGCATGTGAACAGCGCTCTATGCAAGTCACCAGTGTGCAGTTTTATCATCTAGCATTCGCCTCCCCTCCATTCCATGGAGGTGTGTGTGTGATCTGCTTCTCCTGCACCTGTGATGCCTCCACTTAGTGGGGGTTTAGCTGTATCCTGCTAGAGCATCAGTTTTTGGCCAGGGCGATGTACACACTGCAGCCCAACTTGCTGTGAGTAATACTTGATTTTTGGAGGACATTATCCTCTTATTCCTGCTCGTGAGAGCTTACAATCTACAATGAGATGTGGGGGGGGGGGGCAAGGTACAAGTGCTTATTTACAATGACAATCCAGCCATTTCACGACTGACATGAAATCAGAATAAACCTTTCCTGTTTTTGGTTAATTAGAAACCAAAATTATTTATATTTGCCAAATGCCAGAATAATGAGTAAGAGAATGTTTTAAGGCATTTTTATTACTTTCTACAAAGTCAAACGTTTCCTCCATGTTATTAGTATTTGGTGGCAATGCCGATACACTGTATGACTTGGGTGAAACATTTTGGATCTCCTTCCACAAGCTTCTCATAATAGTTGGTAGGAATTTGAGCAGATTCCGCCTGACACAACTGGAGTAACTGAGCCATGTTTGTAGGTTGCCGCTCACACTGGCCTTTTCAGCTTTGTCCATAAATTTTCAATAGGATTAAGATCAGGGATTTCTGATGGCCACTCCAAAACATTGACTTTGTTATCTTTAAGCCACTTTGTAAAGTATGTATGTACAGTATGCTTCAGATCATTGTCCATTTGGAAGACCCATTTCCACCCAAGCTTTAAGTTTTTGGCTGATGTCCTGAGATGTTGCTTCAGTATTGCCATATAATCTTCTTTCCTCATGATGCCATCTATTTTGTGAAGTGCACCAGTCCCTCATGCAGCAAAACAACCCCACAACATGATGCTGCAACCCCCATGTTTCACAGTTGGGATGGTGTTCTTTGGCTTGAAATCTTCTCCCTTTTTCTTCCAAATGTAACGATGGTCATTAGGCCCAAACAGTTCAATTTTAGTTTTGTCAGTCCACAGAACGTGTTTCCAAAAATTAGGGTCTTTGTTCCTCTGTACATTTGCAAATATTAATCAGTCTTTTTTATGTTTCTTTTGGCGTAATGGCTTCTTTCTGGCAGAGTGGCCTTTGAACCCATGTTGATACAGTGCTTGTTTCACTGTGGATAATGACACAATCTTAGCAGCTTACGCCAGCATCTTCACGAGGTCTTTTGCTTTTGTTCTTGGGTTGATATGCACATGTCTAACCAAAGCACGTTCCTCTCTGATACACAGAACCCGTTTCCTTCCTGAGTGGTATGATGGATGAACATTCCAACCTTATTTGCATATAATTGTTTGTATAGATGAATGAGGCACCTTCAGGTATCTGAAAACTGCACCCAAGGATGAACCAGACTTGTGCAAATCCACAATTCTCTTCTTGAGATCTTGGCTTATTTCTTTTGACTTTCCCATGATGTTACACAAAGAAGTAGTGTGTTTCAGGTGTGCATTAAAATACATCCACAGATGTGTCTCTAATTAACTCAGATGTTGCCAATAAACCTATCAGAATCTTCCAAAGACATGACATTATCATAGGGGGCTGTACCATATTGTTTAAAGGCATAGTACTCTTAGGGGTACTTTGCACACTACGACATCGCAAGCCGATGCTGCGATGCCGAGTGCGATAGTCCCCGCTCTTGTTGCAGCTGCGATATGTGTTGATAGCTGGAGTAGCGAAAATTATCGCTACGCCAGCTTCACATGCACTCACCTTGCCCTGCGACGTCGCTCTGGCCGGCGACCCGCCTCCTTATTAAGGGGTGGGCCGTGTGGCGTCATAGCGACATCACACGGCAGGCGGCCAATAGAAGCGGAGGGGCGGACATGAGCGGGACGTAAACATCCCGCCCACCTCCTTCCTTCCGCATAGCCGACAGGAGCCGCGGTGAAGGAGGTAGGAGATGCTCCTCGCTCCTGCGACTTCACACACAGTGATGTGTGCTGCCGCAGGAACGAGGAACAACATCGGACCGTTGCAGCAAGGTAATTATGGTTTTCACCGACGCTACACCGATGATACGATTACGACGCTTTTGCGCTCGTTAATCGTATCATCTAGGCTTTACACACTACGATGTCGAGAACGACGCCGGAAGTGCGTCACTTTCGACATGACCCCACCGACATCGCACCTGCAATGTCGTAGTGTGCAAAGTTCCCCTTGGTGTATGTAAACTTTTGACTTTGCAGAAAGTAATAAACATGCCTTAAAACATTTTCTCTCTCTCATTATTCTGGCATTTGGCAAATATAAATAATTTTGGTTCCTAATTGACCTAAAACGGGAAAGGTTTATTCTGATATCTTGTCAGATA
Source organism: Anomaloglossus baeobatrachus (assembly GCF_048569485.1). Taxonomy (NCBI): domain Eukaryota; kingdom Metazoa; phylum Chordata; class Amphibia; order Anura; family Aromobatidae; genus Anomaloglossus; species Anomaloglossus baeobatrachus. The sequence continues at coordinate 241,533,598 of NC_134360.1, forward strand.
GTGAGAAAAACATGGATATGTGTCTTTTTAGTTAGTGTATGTAAACTCCTGGCTTCAACTGTAACTCTGAAGGAGCAAGTTACCAACCTATTCTAAGTGTATGAATATTTTGACCTAAAGGCTGACCCTCAGTTATAAGGAATATAATCAATACAGCTGTTATAATCTATAATTTACAAAAATATGAATTATTATTTGCCAGCTATTTACCGGCTGTATAAAATCGTGTGTTGCTAATTTTAGCTGAAGAAACCAGTTAGGCCTGCCGACGTCTTTGAAATGTTTTGTAATCTGTTTTCTAGTTAGGATGTACTCACAGAAACCAGATGTCATGATGTATTTTGAGGCTAACGGTCCTTAAAAACTAATGATTGTTTATATTTTGTTTATATATTGTTTAATTATTACTGATGTGAACATTCTTTGATTTTGGAAAGTGCACATCCTTCATTATTGTGAGACAGATTTGAACTTAAATATTCCAAAACTATGCAGCAGGTCAGATCTCACTAATATCCAAAAGGTTCTCCATATACATCTTTTTATCTCTTATTTCTACCCTTTTTTACAGGTAAAGTATATCTGTGTATTGTGTTAGCCAATAGATAGAAAAAAAAAATGTTTAAAAGAACTGAGAGTCCTCAGTGGGTATCAAACACTGAGGACTCTCAGTTCTTTTAAACACTTTTTTCTACCCTTTTTTTAATAACTTTTATTATAAATACTAGAGATGAGCAAATAGTTAAATATTTGGGTTCTGATTGTGCTATCCGAATACCGAGTACTATTGCAGTATTCCTCACAAATAATAACTGTAATGCAAGTCAATTGGGAGACTCGAGCATTTTTCTTGAAGATTTCCCAGAAAACTGCTCGGGTTCCGATTTGACTTGCATTAGATTCGTCATTGGTGACGAATATTGGAAAAGTACTCTAGAAGCAAAAAAAGTTGTGTTCCAGCTCAACTGTGTAGGAGACACCAACCTTGGACCGTGCAAGGATTGAAAAAGTCGGCAAAACCAGGTCAGGGAAAAGTACTCTGTATTCGGATAGCATAATTCGAACCTGAATATTTCACTATTCGCCAATCTCTAATAAATACATATAGTTTTTAATCAAATCACATGTGAAAATCTGCGAGGAAATGCAAATTTACATAACAGTTAATATATAATAAATTGAGTTAGGGCAGTCGTCCACTATGGTCTGCCTACCATGACACCTCTAGTAATGATAAAGTGTGATCTATGACAGTGATCAAAACTGTGGTTGGCAGTAATTAACTACATCATGGCCTGAGACTGAGAAAGAGTTGGCACTCAAATTGTACGCTTCTAGCAGGAAAAGTGAGAAAGTTTGTCTTCGGAACAAGGTGTGCCATGTATCAGCGATCCAGTACAAGGTGTGCCATCATAGCTGCGTAGAAACGCAGAGTAGCAGAGCTGAGATTGTTATTGACAAGAACTATCTGCTGGTAAAGTGTAAGGCACTGTTCACATTACTCTGTAACCACAAGATTTGGGTCTGGTAGTATAACCACCAAGCTCTGTGCGGATATACTGAAATGTAACCATTGTAAATTGTGACCACGAATCTCATTGGAGGCTGTGACCACCACTATGGCCTCATACTGAGATCTGAACCACTTACACTGTCATTGTATGAACCAATCTTATGAGAGAAAGGGTCAAGCACCTTTGAAAAGTTCAGATACCAAAAAAAACAGGTTACAATTCAATTTAATTAAAAATGTGTGATCATAAACAATCTTGCTCCCAAATTCTTCCGACAGGGTTGTCAGCCAACGTTCCTAGGTTTGTTTTTCATGGCCTTGAACTCGATCTCGAGCCATGGCGACTTGACGGATGAATGCGCTTCTGGAGGCTCGATCTTTGGCAGCCTAGATAGATCCACCAGGGTCTTCCCCACCTAGATACATCCACCAGGGTCTTCTCCGCCTAGATAGGTCCACTAGAGTCTTCTCCACCTAGATAGATCCACCAGGGTCTTCTCCACTTAGATACGTCCACCAGGGTCTTCTCCATCTAGATAGGTCCACCAGGGTCTTCTCCACTTAGATACATCCACCAGGGTCTTCTCCACCTAGATAGGTCCACTAGGGTCTTTTCTGCCAATATCTTGATACAATCAAGCCATTAGGTTGTTGGTCTTCCTCTTCACCTTGTTCATTCTATCTTCCGACCATGATGATGTTCACAGGTACCAAAAGGCAAATCTGGTCTGTTGCACAGTAAAATATCTAGTATTCACATTTGTTTATAACAATCCAGATTTACCACATAGGACTCCCAGAAAGCTGGGTGACATCCCACGTGACAGCTGTAATTGCCGGCTCACTTTCTAAGAGACAGAGATAAATAAGGAGTGATTGAATACAAGGAAGATGAGCACTCCTATCTTTTGATTATTGTTCCTTGATCTTCTGTGTATGTGACAATGCATGAGTCAGACACCATACCTTAAATTCCTCTGCCAGCAGTTATGCCGCGCTCCTTGCGAGTCTATCATCCTCCAAGGTGCCCTGTGTTATCATTGATGGAGAATTTGCTGCCATTCCTCAGTGGCATCTCTCCTGAACCTCCCTATAAGAGTGATTACCATCTGCGATGTCTGTCAGTCTGCTGTGCCAGGTCTGAGAGGACTACACTGGGCGAGAAGACACATAGGACAGGTGAGTGCCTGGATACTACATAGACAATGACATGGTGCAGCCCCTCACTCACACAAGATTTGTGGCGGGTATATAGTTAATCAGGAGTAACAAATAGTGATGGGCGAGAGTCTTCATCAGGGTCAAAAAGTTCACTTCCTCGAACACATTTGAGAGCGCTAATTCAGCGTCAGTTATCTCTCCTGATTCTCCTATAGAAATAAATGTTTGACTTGACCAAATGTTTGACTTGAGAAAGGAGAAAGCTGCTGCCAAATGGCCCTGGCAGCGCCTTATCTTCTGAATAACTAAAAATCTGGTGTTGAATGTTAAATTTCCTGATCTTCATCTCACCCAAGATCATTATTGCCGGAGAGTCTGGAGTCCACCATACACTTTAAACTGTTTGCCGATCCTCCTAAGGTTCGGATTACTTTATTGATCTGTATGTAGACCGTTATTTTGCTATTCTAACCTTGTGTGTACATACCATGGCCAAGGCAGATTGACTGGTTTGATCCCCCTCCAGGCACCAAGTACCTGGCTTGCATTTGCGGTAGGCTCCACACTGCCCCATCTAACTGGACACCTACCTATCTCTCCCTTTACCCCTCTCTCTCTCCCTGAGCTCTTCTACGTACGATGCTCCAATTCTTCACTATTTACAAATCCCCTGCTTTTTTTCAATGATGGTTCATTTCTATTTAACATCCAGTGAATGAAAAATGGTCTTCTAACAGCTGATAGGTTTGTTACAATTCTAGATAATGATTATATAGACTGGATACAATTGTAGCAACTTCTGAATTTAAAAATTAATCTACCTATTCGCTAAAGGAAGCAGAGATCTTGCAGTGAAGAATTGGAACACGGGATCTTTCAGGGAGTAGTAGAGTTTCATTATGTAACGACTGAGCTTTACTTATAGAACTCATCATGTTTCGAGTGAATCCTTACAAAAAGTCACAGAACATTCTGTATCCAAGATCACTGCTTGGGATTCAGTATATGTAACAGGTCATGGTATAGCGGTATGTGCTTAGTGAAGGTGATATCAGGTTAGTATGATAACTATGTAGGTGACTGGTAGAATAATCAGTGACTTTCTCGTAGAGCTGCACTTATATATTCTGAAGGGTGTGATGAGAAAGCATAATAGGAGCTTAGTGAGTCACAGAATAGCTATAGAGAATCGTACACTACTGATCCCATACTCTCAATATGTTATTTTCCATGCTCCTCAGTTGGGACCCATTTAGGAAAATGAGATAAAACTTGTTCCTCCTTCTTAAACCATGTAGCCCTTGTTGAATGTTATTCCCCAAATGCTGTTCTATGAAGGTTCACAGGAGAGGAGAAATAGAGAGCTAGGTACTGCTCATGGACCCAGCGTTACCCATTACTGGCTGCCCATGTCTAGGGCCAAGCATCATCTTATTTTAGAGAAATGTACTGTGATTGATTTCTTCCCGTTCAGAAACCAGAACTATAAAGTGATTATATTCATAATTTTGTCTTTTCTTTAAGCCATCAATGCCATGTTGTCACAGAATAGTGAGTGCAGCTCTGGAGTATAATACAGGATGTAACTCAGGATCAGTACAGGATAAGTAATGTAATGTATATACACAGTGACTTCACCAGCAGAATAGTGAGTGCAGCTCTGGAGTATAACACAGGATGTAACTCAGGATCAGTACAGGATAAGTAATGTAAAGTATGTTCACAGTGACTTCACCAGCAGAATAGTGAGTGCAGCTCTGGAGTATAATACAGGAGGTAACTCAGGATCAGTAATGTAATGTATGTACACAGTGACTTCACCAGCAGAATAGTGAGTGCAGCTCTGGAGTATAATACAGGATGTAACTCAGGATCAGTACAGGATAAGTAATGTAAAGTATGTTCACAGTGACTTCACCAGCAGCATAGTGAGTGCAGCTCTGGAGTATAATACAGTTGGTAACTCAGGATCAGAACAAGATAAGTCATGTAATGTATGTACACAGTGACACCACCAGCAGAATAGTGAGCACAGCTCTGGAGTATAATACAGGATGTAACTCAGGGTCCGTACAGGATCAGTAATGTAATGTATCTACACAGTGACTGCACCAGCAGAATAGTGAGTGCAGCTCTGGAGTATAATACAGGAGGTAACTCAGGGTCCGTACAGGATCAGTAATGTAATGTATGTACACAGTGACTGCACCAGCAGAATAGTGAGTGCAGCTCTGGAGTATAATGCAGGAAGTAACTCAGGATCAGTACAGGATAACATAATGTATGTACACAGTATCTCCATCAGCAGAATAGTGAGTGCAGCTGTGGAGTATAATACAGGATGTAACTCAGGGTCCGTACAGGATCAGTAATGTAATGTATGTACACAGTGACTGCACCAGCAGAATAGTGAGTGCAGCTCTGGAGTATAATGCAGGAAGTAACTCAGGATCAGTACAGGATAAGTAATGTAATGTATGTACACATTGACTGGACCAGCAGAATAGAGAGTGCAGCTCTGGAGTATAATACAGGATGTAACTCAGGGTCCGTACAGGATCAGTAATGTAATGTATCTACACAGTGACTGCACCAGCAGAATAGTGAGTGCAGCTCTGGAGTATAATGCAGGAAGTAACTCAGGATCAGTACAGGATAACATAATGTATGTACACAGTATCTCCATCAGCAGAATAGTGAGTGCAGCTGTGGAGTATAATACAGGATGTAACTCAGGGTCCATACAGGATCAGTAATGTAATGTATGTACACAGTGAATGCACCAGCAGAATAGTGAGTGCAGCTCTGGAGTATAATGCAGGAAGTAACTCAGGATCAGTACAGGATAAGTAATGTAATGTATGTACACATTGACTGGACCAGCAGAATAGAGAGTGCAGCTCTGGAGGATAATACAGGATGGAACTCAGGATGAGTACAGAATAAATAATATGTACATAGTGAGTCCACCAGCAGAATAGTGAGTGCAGCTCTGGAGTATAATACAGGATGCAACTCAGGATGAGTAAAGGATAAGTAATGTAATGTATGTACACATTGACTGGACCAGCAGAATAGTGAGTGCAGCTCTGGAGTATAATACAGGATGTAACGCAGGATGAGTACAGGATAAGTAATATGTACATAGTGAGTCCACCAGCAGAATAGTGAGTGCAGCTCTGGAGTATAATACAGGATGCAACTCAGGATGAGTACAGGATAAGTAATGTACTGTATGTACACATTGACTGGACCAGCAGAATAGTGAGTGCAGCTCTGGGGTGTAATACAAGATGTAACTGAGAATTAGTAATGTAATGTATGTACGCAGTGACTCCACCACAGAATAGTGAGTGCAGCTCTGGAGAATAAGTAACCTACTGTACATGTTCATAGAAAGGTTATTAAAGCTTCTAGAGCTCTAAAACATCACAGTGAGAAACATGACTTACAAATGAAGTAATACTTGGATCAATAATATTTAATCTGCTCCATAGCAAGGACAAATAAGTAGATTTTTGCAGCAGCAAAAAGGAAGCCATTGCAGGCCAAGTTGGACATGAAATCTGCTGTTACAATTTTATAGACCACAAAAAACTTGTAAAATATTTTACTATGTCTGGTGTAATGCAAATTCAGCCATTTCTAGTAGAAATCTCATACAACAGTGATATTTGTTGGTGCGGATAGTGTAAATATTATTGTGAAGACTCTGCTGTTTTTTAACGGAATTATTAGTTCTGCATTGGACCAGGGGTCTGTTTGATCATCTGTCAATTAAATGAAGGGTTAAAAAATCATCCATAATACATAATAGCCTGTGGGATATCACATGATAGGAATGTGTTGGTAGCTCCTAAAACAGTGAAATTAATCTGAAAATATGTTTGGATTAAAGAAAAATGAGCAGGAGAAACTGAACAGCGAAAAGATGCCTAAAACAGAGAAATACATTTTTAATGGGGTTTTGCAATATTTTACAAAGTCTGCCCTAATATAGGGATTGTTACGCAATAAAGGTGTAACATTGTCTACTCTTTGGGAAATAACTGGAAACCCCCTTTAAGGTAGGGGTATATTCAGTGTCTTGAGATTATTGGTACTTCCCAACAGTCATACTCTCACCTTCCCTAATTTTTTAATGCGTATAATTAATGGGTCATGAAAGTCAGAACGATCCTTTAAGTAATAATTTAATAGGAATAAAGTAATCTGGGTAGATGACAGCTATAGATTTAGGATTTTTAATTCTAACTGAGAAGCATCACTAAAGCCCTTCACAGAAGACTTGTATTGTTGATTTGGTTTAGGGAATTAAGTGGTGAAACTGAGTTGTTATTACACATTGTGGTCAAAGTTTCTTCGATTCAACTAATGTGGGCACTATGCTGTACAATATGTTTGTAAGTCACCAAGCACCTGATATAGTGCCATGAGCTGTGTCCTTATTGGGAAACTGTCAGCAGGTTTTTGCTATGTAAACTGAGGACAGCATGCTGTAGGGGTTTAACCCCAGGATCTGCTGTGCATGTCTTATCAGGCTGTGTGCTGTTGTTTACAGAACGTAAAGGTTTTGTCACCTGGTGATTATCATTGCTGGACTACAATGTCACGTGTTGAGCAGTCAGACACGCCCACTCCTGTGGTTGACACCTCGCTGTCAATGTATAATCTCTATTGAGAGCCTCGTGTGGGCAATGGCAGCTTTCTCAACTCTACTGCTTTGCTTAATCTATTATCTCTGATTGTGTCAAAACAATGGCACCCAGTAATATATATGTGATACACTTTTGGATTCAGAATCTCCTTGCTTACATTATGTTGCTCTCAGATGAGGCAGTAAAAACCTGCTGACAGATTCCCTTTAATGGCGAGACCAGTATAGAGTGAGAGAACCAATTGTTCCTGAATCTGTGGGACAACCACCAAGTTAAGTGCCTTCTAGTAGTTTAAACATCAAGCTTTGAGCTTTCTAGTGGTGCAACTATCAAGCTATGTACCTCCTAGTAGTATAACCCCCAAGCCTTCAGACTATGCTCACTTTTGCATTGTGACAGAGCCCAGTGCCTCAGTTGTGATATGTGACCAGATCTGTGTTTGCTTTCTGCTTTGCAACCATAACGTTCATGAACTCCAAGAAAGAATGTAAACCCCACTGTTGTCTGCCTTATCCTTGTGTTTAAAGGAATCCCTCCCTTGTCTGTCACTTCACCGTCAAAATCATGTCTTATTCCCTCCAATTTTGAGCTAATTTGAGTTTGACAAAACCCAATGAGTCTAAGGCTAAGTTCACATATCCTATAATCATCCGCTAGAATGGATCCGTTGGGAAACTGATTTCTGCCGGATCCATTTTTTTTTTTTTTAACATGGGAGTCTATGTACAAAGGATTCATTAATGGATTGTTATTTAGCCATCCATTGTACTTGCAGTTCTAACAGATCCATTACAAATAGATGATAAATAGCAATTCATTAAATGATCCGTTGTCCATAGACTCCACTTGTTAAAAGCGGATACGACCACGGACAAAAAAGTTGTCTTTGCAGAACTTTTTTGCAAACGGATCTCAAACGGATCAGTGATAATGGATGATTACAGGACATGTGAACCCAGCCTAACCCATAAGGGCACATAATTATTATTTATTATTATAGCACCATTTATTCCATGGAGCTTTACATGTGAAAAGGGGTACACAAAACAAAAAAAAGTACAATAACCATGAACAATACAAGGCACAGACTGGTACAGGAGGAGAGGGGACCCTGCTCGCGAGGGCTTACAGTCTACAGGAGGAGAGAGAACCCTGCCCGCGAGGGCTCACAGTCTACAGGAGGAGAGAGGACCCTGCCCGCGAGGGCTCACAGTCTACAGGAGGAGAGAGGACCCTGCCCGCAAGGGCTCACAGTCTAGAGGAGGAGCGAGGACCCTGCCTGCAAGGGCTCACAGTCTACAGGAGGAGAGAGGACCCTGCCCATGAGGGCTCACAGTCTACAGGAGGAGAGAGGACCCTGCCCGCGAGGGCTCACAGTCTAAAGGAGGAGAGAGGACCCTGCTTGCGAGGGCTCGCAGTCTACAGGAGGTGAGAGGACCCTGCCCGCGAGGGCTCACAGTCTACAGGAGGAGAGAGGACCCTGCCTGCGAGGGCTCACAGTCTACAGGAGGAGAGAGGACCCTGCCTGCGAGGGCTCACAGTCTACAGGAGGAGGGAGGACCCTACCCACGAGGGCTCACAGTCTACAGGAGGAGAGAGGACCCTGCCTGCGAGGGCTCACAGTCTACAGGAGGAGAGAGGACCCTGCCCGCAAGGGCTCACAGTCTACAGGAGGAGAGAGGACCCTGCCCGCAAGGACTCACAGTCTACAGGGATTGTCATATGCCCAACAGGACAAAGGCTTAGTCAACAATACATTTATTTTTCTTCTTCCCACAAATTAGACTGTTTTCAATCAGTGTGCTGAATCCAATTTTCATCCATTTTTTATTTGTGTCATTTCTACAATCTTTTCTGTCTTGCATGCAAAAAGAAAAAAATCTGATTTAGATTTCTCAAGCTCCTTCTAGCAACCAGTTAGAAAAATATGGCCAGCAAAGTATTGCTAAAAACAAACTACCCCTACCCATCGACTCTGGGTTTGCATATATCGTAGTGTCACAGAAGCGTTGTTGTTTTTTTATTTACTGTTACCACAACATGTGAATTCCGACAACCTGTATTATAACTAATGGCTTCATTCATACCAGGTAGATGTCACGTAAGTCAACGTGTTGATTAGAATATTAAGTGTTCAGTTTAATATTCATAACATTTAAATGTATGATAATGTAAACTAGACTTGCATGCTAGAGTCATTATCTCATCAGCGGGTTCTGAATTGCAATCCTTAGAGGATGGGTCAGCAAGCAATTAGAGCACGGGGCTAGACTGGTTCTCCACGATGCGCTATGTGGATTATTTAAAAGGCAGAGACGACGTGTCACTTATATTTACCTGATTGTTATATTAATTGGCTAATCAATACTGATTGAAGAACGTGGACATGCATAAATCATAAAGGATTAGGAAAGCATTGCTGAATCCTTCCAAATACAAAAACTAAAAGAGACGTTGCGTGTGCTATCGCAACTTAATCACATTAAAAGGCGTAAGCTATTGACACTTGTGTAGCTATTTCTGGAAAAGTTTGGTTTTTTTAGAAGTTGTAAAATCTCCAGTTTAAAGAAAAGATTTTAGCTGTTAATTATAGGGTTTTACATGTTTTCCAATAAATAATATATTCAGGATACTGTTTGACATAGTCCATGGGTGATAACACCTGTTCTCCACGCTCTACAAAGATCCAGCAATGGATCACAAGGACATGAGAAGAATATTCAAACTTTCCTCCAAGAGTTAAGCCTGCTTTACACGTTGCAATTTCGCATACGATATCGTATGCGATTTGCAACGCCCCCATCATATGTGTGGCATGTTCAATTTGTTGAACGTGCCGCACAAACGATTAACCCCCGTCACACGTACTTACCTTCCATACGACCTCGATGTGGGCAGTGAACGTCCACTTCCTGGAGTGGGAGGGACGTTCGGCGTCACATTGACGTCACGCGGCAGTCGGCCAATAGAAGCAGAGGGGCGGATATGAGCGGGACGTAAACATCCCGCCCACCTCTTTCCTTCCGCATTGCCGGCTGGAGCCGCGGGAGGCAGGTAAGATCTGTTCAATGTTCCCGGGGTGTCACACACTGCGATGTGTGCTGCCTCGGGAACATTGAACAACCCGATGTGCAATTCGTCAGGATTCAACGACATGTATGCGATGAACGTTTTAACATTCAATCGCAATCGCACGTACCTGTCACACACTACAATGTACCTTACGATGCCGGATGTGCGTCACTTACGACGTGACCCCGCCGACACATCGTAAGATATAAGTCCCATGGCTTCCAATACCACCTATATGCCGACGACACCCAGATCTACCTCTCTGGCCCAGATGCCACATCTCTGCTGTCCAAAATCCCGAAATGTCTATCTGCTATATCCTCCTTCTTCTCCTCTCGCTTCCTAAAGCTCAATGTGGCCAAAACTGAACTAATCATCTTTCCTCCGTCTCACCTACACTCTCCACCTGATCTATCTATTACAATAAATAACACCACGCTCTCGCCAGTACCCAAAGTTCGCTGCCTCGGAGTGACCTTTGACTCTGCCTTATCCTTCATACCACACATCCAGTCCCTCACCACCTCCTGCCGTCTTCAACTCAAAAATATTTCCAGAATCCGCCCTTTCCTCAATTTGCAATCTACTAAAATGCTAGTGCATGCTCTCATAATCTCCCGCCTCGACTACTGTAACATCCTCCTCTGTGGCCTCCCTGCCAACACGCTCGCCCCTCTCCAGTCCATCCTTAACTCTGCTGCCCGACTTATCCACCTCTCTCCTCAATACCACCCCGCTTCTCCCCTCTGCATGTCCCTCCACTGGCTTCCAATCTTCCACCGTATCCAATTCAAACTTCTAACACTGACCTACAAAGCTGTGCATAATCTTTCCCCTCCGTACATCTCCGAACTACTCTCCCACTACACTCCAACACGTCACCTCCGGTCCTCCCAAGATCTCCTCCTCTCCTCCTCTCTCATTCGCTCCTCACGCAACCGACTCCAAGACTTCTCCCGAGCATCCCCAGTCTCCTGGAACTCGCTGCCTCAACACGTCAGACTATCCCCTACCCTTGCAAACTTCAAACGGAACCTGAAAACTCATCTGTTCAGAAATGCCTACAATCTACAATGAACTCGCTGCCGCCCGACCACCGTGCGGAGCTGCCGCCCGACCACCGTGCGGAGCTGCCGCCTGACCTACACCCCACCTATTGTCTCCTCCCCATAATCCTATAGAATGTAAGCCCGCAAGGGTAGGGCCCTCTTCCCTCTGTACTAGTCTGTCTACTGTAACTTGTATACGTATTTTGTATGTAACCCCCTTCTCATGTACAGCACCATGGAATTAATGGTGCTCTATAAATAAATAATAATAATAATAAAAATAATAATAATATATTGTAGCGTGTAAAGCGGGCTTTATAAGCTCAAATGATGAGCGCATGGCGGACAAGAAGCATGGACCTTCTTTAAATAATCTTCACAAAAAATATTAGATAAATTTGGAAAGATTCTACAGTAAGTGTAGTATTATAGTTTTTAAACTTTTAAACATTTGGTGGATCCTAAATGTAACACTTTTTAAGTAGAACGGTGTAAAATTGTACAATGACCACATGGCTGGTTTGGTTAGTGTAGACTTTAAACACCTGAATTGGTTAGATCTTTGCCCAAAACGTCCATAGACAACAACTGGAAAAATAAAAAATAAATAAAAAAGTTTATCATCGATTTTCTAAGCTTGTTGGATACCAGACTAATGGGATTTGTTGTCTTTAAATTAAAATGGATAACAACAAAACAGATGTTTATAGTGTATTAACTACTACAAAATGTCAGAAGGGAAATGTGCATTTATGTTAAAACATCACCATGAACAAGTATCCCTAGAATGTTTGTTTCCCAATAATCTTGAAGTATAATCGGGCTGTCGATCACCCGAAAAATGAGCAAAACACTTGTTTATTAGGTGAAATGGTTTTTAAGGTTGCTTAAAAACCATTGTTCTCGCCAGCACAAGACCTGTTTACGTAGGACATGTGCTGTTGAGAACAGAGTATATTCTCACCGATTCATCAACTACAGATCATTCAGTGCTCATCATTTACTACAGTCTAGCTAGGTAAACAGGACGCTAATCATTTAAATCACATATGTCAAACTCTGGTCTGAGGGCTAAATCTGGCCCACGGTCTGATTTTTAATTTGGCCCACAAGCCTATTCGGTATAGAGGACTATGTGGGGTCCATTATTGTGCATGGAGGATGTGGGGCCCATTATTCTGTATGGAGGGCTATGTGAGGCCCATTATTCTGTATGGAGGGCTATGTGAGGCCCATTATTCTGTATGGAGGATTATGTGAGGCTCATTATTCTGTATGGAGGGCTATGTGAGGCCCATTATTCTGTATGGAGGGCTATGTGGGGCACATTATTCTGTATGGAGGACAATGTGGGGCCCATTATTCTGTATGGAGGACAATGTGGGGCCCATTATTCTGTATGGAGGGCAATGTGGGGCCCATTATTCTGTATGGAGGACAATGTGGGGCCCATTATTCTGTATGGAGGGCTATGTGGGGCCCATTATTCTTTATGGAGGGCTATGTGGGGTCCATTATTCTGTATGGAGGACTATGTGGGGCCCATTATTCTTTATGGAGGACTATGTGGGGCCCATTATTCTGTATGTAGGACTATGTGGGGCCCATTATTCTGTATGGAGGACTATGTGGGGCCCATTATTCTTTATGGAGGACTATGTGGGGCCCATTATTCTGTATGTAGGACTATGTGGGGCCCATTATTCTGTATGGAGGACTATGTGGGGCCCATTATTCTTTATGGAGGACTATGTGGGGCCCATTATTCTGTATGGATGACTATGTGGGGCTCATTATTCTGTATGGAGGACTATGTGGGGTCCATTATTCTGTATGTAGGGCTATGTGAGGCTCATTATTCTGTATGGAGGGCTATGTGGGGCCATTATTCTGTATGGAGGACAATGTGGGGCTCATTATTCTGTATGGAGGACTATGTGGGGCCATTATTCTGTATGGAGGACTATGTGGGGCCATTATTCTGTATGGAGGGCTATGTGAGGCCATTATTCTGTATGGAGGGCTATGTGGGGCTCATTATTCTGTATGGAGGACTATGTGGGGCTCATTATTCTGTATGGAGGGCTATGTGAGGCTCATTATTCTGTATGGAGGGCTATGTGGGGTCCATTATTCTGTTTGGAGAGCTATGTGAGGCTCATTATTCTGTATGGAGGGCTATGTGGGGCACATTATTCTGTATGGAGGGCTATGTGGGGCTCATTATTCTGTATGGAGGACTATGTGGGGTCCATTATTCTGTATGGAGGACTATGTGGGGCTCATTATTCTGTATGGAGGGCTATGTAGGGCCCATTATTCTGTATGAAGGACTATGTGGGGCCCATTATTGTGTATGGAGGACTATGTTGGGCCCATTATTCTGTATGGAGGGCAATGTGGGGCCTGTTACTAGGTTGGCGAATGAATTTGTCCAAGTTTTTATCTTTAGCCCTCTGTATTTAAGTTTGACATCCCTGCTGTAAACAATCCCTTCAAAACGTGAGAAAATGTCACTTAGCCGACTGCCATTGATTGTACAATTGTGGCAAAGGATATAAATCACAATGTAACTTGTCAGAAAAGGTTATCTTCAATGTCCAATGTCAAGTCATGTGCCATGATATCCCAGAGCCATGTTATTTGAGTCAAGCTAACCTTTGCTAGATCTGTAGGTGTCAATTTTCAAATGTTTGTGCCGTAATATCCCAGTGCTGTTATATGAATCAATTTAACCTTTGCAAGATATGTATGTAAATTACAAAACTCCAACCCTGGTTGTTCCAGTCTTGTCTTTAATCTTTCCGCCGCAGTCACAGTCACCGTATAACTTAAAAGTCCTGCAGCTAAAAAAAAATTTTATAATAAAATATGTTGATTGATCTATTATGATTTAAAGACCGGTTTTACGAGCCTGTCTTTATTATGTACATAATTATAATGAACATATAATTATAATCAACATATTTTCACCTCTTGACTCGTTCATTTCCATAATGAGCAAACAATATAATTTCATAGGATATGATGTATCAACTGTACTAATGACAGCCACAGCTCCTTTCTTTTCATCTAAAATTGTCAGGAAATTGCTCAAAATAACCTTATATAATCAGAAGCGGAGGAAGGAAATAGTAATGATGAAATACTGGGGTCACTGTTACAAATAATGGAAGGATAACCTATAAAAATGAAAGTGTAGAGCCGTGCAAAGATGTGTTGTGAATACATTTTCCAGTTTGGGTCTCCCTCTTGTGGTCAGAGCTGGCGGTGCAGTTGATGTGTGGAATGAAAGCCACACACCTGTGGAAGACTGTCAATCAGGTATTTCTGATTGGACTATATAACTGAGCAGTTTCCTCCTGTTACTTGCCGGTGCTCAATGGATATCCTGTGTGTTAACGATGTTCTGAAAACAGCCCTGCTCACTACCAGTACTCCTCTCAGACAGGTTGTCTTTGTACCTCTGCTTATTGTTCCACTCTCTTGTTGCTTTTTTCTGCTTTCATACTAATGCTTGATTCCTTTTTTTGTCTGTGTGGAGTCTTGGTGAAATTGGATCATTCCCTGCTGGGAGTGTTTGTAAACTTAGTGCCATGATTCTGCAATGTGTTTTGTCATGCTTGGTATTAATTAAGTCCCTCATCTATATTAGTGCTTTTGGATTCCAGTAACAGTGTGCTGATATAGTGGGGGAGAGGTTGTGTGACCTCAGGGTTTTTCCATATCAGGTGTGCTGGTATTTATTAGGGTTTTTACGGCTGCAGACAGTGCTCCTTCCTATCCTTTCCTATATAGATAGTTTGGGCCTCATCTTTGCTAATCTGTTTTCTGGCTTTGTATTGTGTTTTCCTATATCATCGTAGTCTTTACATGTGGGGGGCTATCTATATCTTTGGGGATTGCTCCGAGGCAGATTATCTTTCTTATATCTCTATCTGTAAGAATATTTAGTTCTCCGGATTTGTCGAGACGACTAGGTCATCGTAGGCTCGTCTCACGGCTACTTCTAGTTGTGTGTCAGGATTAGGTCTGCAGTCCGTTAAGATTCCAGCCACTCTTTTACCTTTTGGGTTCCCGCATTTTTTGATCCTCCTCAGTCCCTGAATCATAACAAAGATGTGTATTATCACAATTTTATGTATTCTTTTTTTTATCAATTAAGAAGAGATTTAATTTTGTATTTAAAGACCATAAAATGTTTTTTGTTTTTTTTGCCTCTTCAGATTTCAACACTTCATATTTTTATATCAACATCTTTATCCTTTTCCTACTGTTTATAATAATTAAAAAAAATGTATTCAAGATGTAATGTGTGAACTTGACCTTGTAAAGTATCACTCTATCTACATACAATAGTACTTATATAAAGGGTGAATTTCCACACTGGGGATTTTGTTCCCGAAATTTCTGTGTCTGAAAATTATATTTCCTGTCATCTGAATGCAGTTTTTTTGGATAATTGGGACAGTCAAGGAATTTTCATTACCAAAATCTGCTGCAAATGGCAATGTCTGAACATGGAATAAATGGGTTTTCCTCTTTGGAAATCTACTATTTAGAACAGTTATGCTGCCTCTCCTCCCTGATAAAGCCTTGAACCACTTGGCCTCTATTTCTGGCGAAACGTGCGTCGGTAGGCTCAGAGGCTCCTATATTTGGGAACACTCAGCTTATGGATCTTGCCATGTATTACTCACATAGTACTCTTGGTGATTACATTTATATGATCTTATATGTTACTTAGATAGTTCTTGCTTTATATCTAGTATTATGTCAGTTTATAATTGAATTCATTTTTCATGAGTAAACAATGTATATTTTGTGATTTGTATCCACCTACCCCCCCCGATTGGGTTTTTTTCAAATGCACTATCATATAAGTGGTCTATCCACCAATAATTTTATCTAGTATTCTTACCATCGATGTCTTTAACATATGTTATCAGTGCAGTGCATTGTTACCATCTCTTGATCCATTGCCAGGTGGGGTTTTTGTTTTTTTCTCCTCCCATGCTGATTCTAATTTTATCATGGCCATTATTCTTGATCAATTTACACTTGAGTATTGTATTGTAATATTTAATAAAACTTTTTGATACATTTTGCACTATATATACTCCGGTTCTCCTTGTGGTACTATTTAGAACAGTTGCTTGAAGCTTGGCTGGGGCCCCAAGTAATCTGTTCTTAACAGAGGGGAAACCTAGAAGTTATAAATTGCTGTCTGTCCTGACTGTTATTTTTAACATATTCTTTAAAAAAATACAAATAAATAAAATTAAAAGTAAACACTGAAAATATCATTTTTCAGCTTTAAGTCATTCTCTCCATTCAGTGATTTTCTGCTAAGCTTTTGCTTTTATACAACAGACAAAATAAACAATCAGAGCTGCGGTGTAAATCAGATGGCAAGGGTAAAACAGCAGAATAATAGTATATTCACTAAAGTGAATGACAGAGTCTACCATACTCATCTTATGGAGAGTAACCCCATTTCATGGCTAGAGCCCCCCTCCTTCTTGACTATTAATTTGAACCTGTGACTAAAATCACCTTTCTATTGCAGGTTTCTAGGTTCTGACATTGGGACTGATAAAGTCCTAGAATAAATAGGACCATGGCTCTAGGGACCCCTCTGCTTCTTCTGGCCGGTAAGTAATCACAATAATAATGAGACATTTAAAGTGGCTCCAATATTTGACTCTTCTTGTGTTAAAGAGGATGTCCACTACTTTAACATTGATGGCCCATCTTTAAGGTGAATCATCAATGTCTGATTGGGGGTCCCCTACCCGGCACTCTTGACGATCAGCTGTTCTTAAGCTATGTGCGCACGTTGCGTAATTACATGCAGTTACGCTGCGCTACAAAGCGTTCTGCGTCCCCTGCATAATCTATGGAGATTGTGCAGGGGCCGTGCGCACGTGGCGTCTTAGAGCGCAGCGCTTCGGCTGCTGCCCGAAGCGCGCGTTCTAAGAAGTGACATGTCACTTCTTCCGTGCGCTTTGCCGGCAGCCCCTGCTCTGTCTATGGCAGGAGCTGCATACAGAGCGCACGTTCTCTGCCGGCACCATGCGCTTCAGAACGGAGCTTTTCAGCTGCGCTCTGAAGCGCACCTTTTAGGTGCGGTGCAGAGCGCACACGTGCGCACATAGCCTTAGAGCTGGCGGCTCATTTTTGAGCTGCCCCGTCTTCATTGGCCATAGCCGGTTACTGCATATCCTATTGATTTGAATGGGAGGTGGATGTGCAGTACCCGGCCTCGGCAGCTATCTGAAGACGGAGCAGCCCTGGAACTGAGCATTTCTGGCTGCACCGAGGACAGCTGATCATCGGGGATCAAGCCGCTCATACATTGATGAGCTATCCTAAGAATAAGACATCAACGTTAAAGTAGACAACAAACCCTTTAGACTAGAATAGTCTGTAAACCACTTTGACGCCAAAATGATACATTACCAATTGATACATTGTAGCAAATACCTGTATATTGTAGCAAATAAAAGGGATTTGCTGTTTTGTTTACCTCTGTCTGAGACCATTGTCTACGCCTGATACAATTATATCCACTTCTCCGCAGAGAGCAGGGAACAAGAATGTTATTCATTGACTGCAAATACATATCTTAAAAATAAGAAGGAATTGAAACAGAATTTACTCGAAAGTTGCAGAACTTTTTCATTAAGAGAGCAGTTAAGTTTTATTTATGTAAAATAGGAAAGCCTTTAAGTCTTAATTACAAACACACAATTTTGTCTCTGAGTATATATATATATATATATATATATATATATATATTAAAAAAATGTGTTTATTTTGCAATTTATTTATATTTTCCTTTTAATTAAGGCTTCCTTCTGATGGTAAGCGGTCAGACTATCCCCTCAGGTGAGTAAAGGAGAATCAAATTCATTGTATATAGTTCGTTCATGGACACCATGCAACCATAGATCAAATGTGTAAAAATTAAATGTTGGCCAAACTATAAGCATTAGATAGAAATGTTAAAATAGTGGGATAGCCAGATCTTGAAAATGAGCGATCATTGTTACGAGGGGGACCCGGGGAAGCGTGCCAAGATGGGAAATGGACTGCTTCCGCCGGTCAAGGTCCACTGTGCGGTGTAAGGGACCGCCGCTATGGTGGGTGAAGAGTGAGCGGGTTGCTGCTAGCGATCGTCTGGAATGTCACAGACGATCTATGTACACCGATCTGCCCTAACCCCTGAGGGTTGTATGGCACAGATCTCACGGCTCGGTGTACCTGTTGCACGGGGAAGCACAGAGGTGCCCACGCACGTGTGCCAGTGGAAGTCACGAGAATATGGCACGAGGGTAGCACAGAGGTGCCCACGCACGTGTGCTTTCAATAACCAGGTGAGTCCAATGGAGACTTGAGGAGCTCACCTGGGACAGGAACACGGCCTGTTGACGGGGGTACTGCCGGAGCAGCAAAGCAGGAACACGGCCTGCAAACGAGGTACTGCCGGAGCAGCAAGGGCCAAGCCCACAAGAGACAGTAATGCCTGAGCAGTGGCGTGGCAGCACGCTGCCAGACATCCAAACATAGAAGGACGGTCGCGCGCCGCCATGATGGCAGGGGGAGCTTTTAAGGAGGTGCAGCTCCACCCGAGGGCGGGCGCGAGGCGGAGATGACGGACTTGACCCAATCAGGGTCCACGACGTCCCAGCCTGGCCAGTCAGGATTCACCACGTCACCAGCCTTGTCATCAAGCCGTGTGACGTCAGTGAGCGAATCAGGACCCACCACGCATTGCACATGCTCACCCTCCTGCCTCTGGGAAATAGAGGCGGGATCCTCGGTCTCACAATGTGCAGAGATAACGGGAATCTCACTGCTTCCCTGAGCAGTAAACCTCTGCACATTGCGCAGCCTCGCAGACCTTCGGGGCCGCTGAGCAGGAGAGTCTGCGGCAGGCCAGGAATGGGAGACCGCTTCACTCCTTGTAACAGGAGAACCACTAGGTGTCACCCTTCTGCTGCCTCTCTGAGAAGGTATCTCCTGCACACTGCGCAGTCTGGCAGACCTTCGGCGCTGCTGAGCAGGAGTGCTCGTGGCAGGCAAGGAGTGGGAGACTGCCTCAGGAGAGCCACGAGATGTAACAGATCATGGTCCTGTCTAATGTCGGGTTTCATTAGAGCCCCCCCATATGTTATCAGTTTCCAATGATATCCTTTAGAGACACAGAAACAAGCTGTTGCTCCTGACTGAAGGCAGCCATAAGCTAGCGATTAGTTGTGGTCCTGATCGACCCTCTATAATATGACTTTAAGAATCTGTGTAATTGACAAAAAATAAGATACAAAAGGAAGCATAGAAATTCGGAGCAATCTTCAGGGACAATCGTACCGGGCTCAAGAACTGACTTTGAAACTGACCGACATGTTATCATAGGAGTGTGTGTAATTGACAAGTCATAAAGGACAACCTGTATTAAATCCAAATGTCAACATGTAAAGCATTATACATTTCTTCACTAATGACCCTCTATATTTGAGATATGATACAGCAGATTATAGCAGATCACGTGGATCTATTATATGATATGCTCACGTGAGTCATCACCTATCTACATATATGGAAATTGTATTCATAATCACAGGAAAATATTTCCTTCCGCGTTTCTTACGCAGAGTGATGTCAGGTCTATACGATCCCTGGAAGCCTCAGAATTCTGTAGACGTCAGTGACACCAAGTGGAAGAATCTGGTGCAGCACGTAGACATCCAATAAAGCGAGAGAAATTACAGAAGCTTTTAATATAGGTTATATTTTAGACCTAATTATGGGAATAGAAGGTTAAATTTTCCACCCAAAATAGTAATATTTAAAGTGATTTTTTTTTATTTTTTCTGGACGGACCACCAGCTCTGGACACACTGGGTGGACATTTTCAGAAGTTATAAGAGAAAAGATTTTAGTACCGTGTTAGCCAGTTGAAAAATGATTGATTGTTCCCATTTTGAGAAGAACATAAGGCGGTGCTGTGGCACCTATATAACAGCAGCGGGTCCCATAACAAGAATATAACAGTAATATGTACACAGGAAGCAATTTATTTTAATTGCTATGTTTTGTGAGATCTAACAGCACATTGTCGTTGAACAATCAGCTCAATAATAAATAATAATCATATTTATAATTAATAAAGGACATAGCATGATGTTTTGCCTATTTCATTAAGCTAGGTTTGGGTTAAGCATCACCCCAGGAATCTCTTTTCCATCACCCGTTTGTTCCACACAGCTATATATTGTTTTACTTTTATTTAAAAGAGACCTATTATTTCAACAAACGTTATGTAAATCAATATTAAAAGCGAAAAAAAGTAATCTTGGAATATAATTTATCAGGGAATTAGGCTTTTTTTCTCCACTAATGAGCCACTTCTACTTCTCCTTTACCTGCATCCTTATACTTGCTTTCCATTCTTAAAAAAAACAGCTCAACTCTCTCTTGCTCAAGGCAAGAAGATTGGTACAACTAAAAACACATGGTCTCTTCCAACAGCAATATTTATAGGTTGCCGTTCCCTTTTAAAATCTCATGATCACACATCACAATCTCAATATTATGAGTAGGGGGATGAATAATATCTGTAATAATCTTTTGGAGATATGGATAGGGGAAGATTGTAACAATAAATGCTCTACACATAGATGGGCGCTCTCTGGATACCAATGTTCCGCTACTTTCTGGGCTTTGGGTGAAGGACTTTACTCCATCACTTTCTGGAAACTTCCAACAAGTTTTTCCATTATTAGGTCAACTAAAAACAACATATATTGTTTGTCTTTTACAGGGATAAGTTATAGCTTCAACATTGTAATGGACTTGGTGTATACGTCAGATCTAGCTGCTGTGCCCCCCTCACAGAGCGAAGGACTAGGCAACAAGATACGGACTCTTGTAAGTTATTGTTTTTGTTCTTTCTTCGTATACTTAGTCTGACCTCTGCTTGCTGTGAGTGACTGGAAACATTTTTATTTACAGTCAGGAGATAACATTGTTTTTTAACATGTTCAAGAATCGTAGAGAAGTTTTATGTTATCAGTTTATTTTTTCCTTGTTCTTTCATGAACCATAATTTGTTATTTTTTCTCTATCAACATAGCCGGATGAGGACTTGTATTCAGGGTGAGCTGTAGATTTGAATGAAACCATTAAAGGGGTTGTCCATTCTTGGGGATAAAGTCTGCAGTAACTCTATCCTCTATCCTCACAGCGTGCACACTGCGCACTGTCAAGATTCTCTGGAGCTGGGAGAAGGAGGTTACATGACCACAAGCACGCAATTTGCATCCATTCAGTTATGTGCCAATCAGACCTGTCCGGTGTTGCTCAATACAAGTAAACTGAGTGAGGCTGGAGAAGGCAAATTGTTCCCTTACATGACCACCTGCTTCAAGCACCGACACTGGAGAATCCTGACAGTGTGCAGTATGTACACTATAAGGGTTCACAAGTTCATATAGAGTGACTGCAGACTTTATCCACATACCTGGATGACCCCTTTGATTCAATTTACTGGAAATGGGAAAATTGGGGTGAAATGGTGACTAAAGGCCCCGTCACACGCAATGACGTATCTAACGATATATCGCCGGGGTCACGGATTCCGTGACGCACATCCGGCATCGTTAGCGACGTCGTTGCGTATGACACCAACGAGCGACCATTAACGATGGAAAATACTCACCAAATCGTCCATCGTTGACACGTCATTCATTTTCAAAAAATCATTGATTGTTGAGGTCGCAGATTGTTCGTCGTTCCCGAGGCAGCACACATCGCTACGTGTGACACCTCGGGAACGACCAATTACAGCTTACCTGCGGCCGTCGGCAATGAGGAAGGAAGGAGGTGGGCGGGATGTTACGGCCGCTCATTTCGTCTCCTCTGCTTCTATTGGGCGGTCGCTTAGTGACGCCGCATGAACCACCCCCTTAGAAAGGAGGCGGTTCGCAGGCCACAGCGACGTCGCTAGGCATGTAAGTCCGTGTGACGGCTGCGAACGATATTGTGCGCCACGGGCAGCGATTTGCCCGTGACACACAAACGACGGGGGCGGGTATGCTCCCTAGCGATATCGCTGCATGTGACGGGGCCTTATGACTAATTCTTCCACTGCTTTTTTTTGGGGGGGGAGGATGATTACGACACTTAGTGTGCTATAAAAATATTCTGGCATTATGATTTATTTTATTTGTTTTAATTTTTGAACTAAAAAAAGGAGGGTGATTTAAACTTTTATCATTTTTATATATAAAGGGTTGTTCCGCTACTTTTATATTGGTGACCTATTTTATACCCACTGACCGGACCTCATTTCTCCATCATTGTGTACCCCGCTTACTTTCTTTTCAATCACACGCAATCTTTATGTCTGAAGAAGGTCTGCGTTATTCGACCAATAAAATCATATATTATTTTTGACTGCTACAAGTACGGTACATTTTTTTCAGCATTACTACGGTATTTGAGGTGCCAAGTTATGTTTTCAATAGACTATGGGTTGGTACTGTACTTGAGCTCCCGAATTCTTTGTCAGTGCCATGTATCCACATTATCATTACTATCCTAAGGTCAGGTCATAAACGTCAGATTGGTGGGATCTGACACCTGTCACCGCCACTGATTAGCTGCACTCGGTGCTGCTGGAGGCCAGATCTAGCAGTTGCACAGCCGAAAAGCAAAGTTCCTTCAACTTTATAGAATCCACTGCCAGGTACTGCAGATTTGCCCCTATTAAAATGAATTTGCAAATATATGTCATGAGCTAATGGGTTATTATTAATAAGTTCAAGGTATTGTTGGAACACTCAAAGGCTTTCCCTTTATTTATTGGGTCCCCCAGAGTGAGCCGCAATTTGTCACCACTCTCTGCTATGGCCAATATATGAGGACTGAGAAAAATGGCGGCCTTTTTTTAGGAAGCTCACAGAGTATATGAACACAGGCAATCTAAATCAGACAACCACTCCTACATCATACAGACCAATTTTTGGGAGGTTTCAGGCTTTTTTATTAGCCACAATTTTCAAACCTAGTTTATAAACTTTGTTAATTCCCTCTCACAGGCTATACCTCTAATACAGACCGTGCTGCCCGACTGTACGGACGTGTATATATCTTCCTTCACGTAAGTGACATATCTGCAATCTGGAAATTAAGCATTACGTGATTCATTTTCTATTAAATCATCTGATAAAAAAAAAGTCTCTTCAGAGTGGAAGAAGGCAGGAACCGTAGAGACACTTATTAGAACTAATAGTCAATATCAACCCTTTAAAGGGCCTTAGCACATGACTTAGGATATAAAGCCAAACCACAAACTCTCTTTACAGACATGGTGTTTTGGGATATTTGCTCCTCATCAGTGCAAGGCAAGAGAACTGTGTTGGCTGCTTAAGAGGCCTCAGGCAGGGGTCTTGAGGTGAAATACTAAAATGGTCCTTATAAATAAACTAAAAAAACATATAGTCACCTTCTGGCTGAGGCTGTTCCAGTGGGCTGTAGCCTTTACGGTTCTATCAGACAATCATCCTCACATGCCATAACAATGCCACTAGAGCGTGGTAAGATACAGCACCAACAACGCTGGAATGGCACCAGTCCAGTAAGAGAGTATATGCTTTTTTCAATTTTTATTGGGACTTCATATAGACAAAACCTTTAATATTTTGTTCATTCTTGAGAAGCTTGTATGAGCGTATCTTGAGGTAAGTCACCGTGCCATTCCTTCTGATGCCTCCTTATTTCAGGCACAGGACTCGGACGGAACGTCTCAAACCTGCAACATACTCTTCTTCTAGGGGGAAGTGTTGCATCCGCCTGTGATACACGGTGGTGTGAACAGACACGATTCTTCTGCTTCACGAAATGTATCAATAGGATGCAGCACTTCCCCCACAGAAGCAGAACATGTCACGTGTTTTTGACACTGTGTATGTTTCCAGAGACCGGAAGAGATGCAGATCTGAATGATTGGCACTGGGACGTGACTGGATAGGGACCCCTAAGCTGGCCCTTAGACTATGTAGCACCCTGAGCTGACCCTCAACCCAGAGGTACACTCGATGGTAGTGAGGTCTGAGCCACCAGTATGTCCCTATCTCCTGTCCACGGCCCTGATGTAACACCCTCCACACCCACCACCCAAGCATCAAACTGGGACAGTAGTCAGAAAACCTCATCGAGAAACAATACAGACAGGGTCGACAAGAAAACAAACTCCAATGGGGGCTGCGAGAAGGGGCACAGAAGGTAAAAGGGTAAGGAGAAAGGTAACTAAACAATAGGGTAACTTCTACACCAAACAAATGAAGATGACAGCAGCAGCAACAACCTCCTTAACTCTCCAGACCAAGCTGCAGAATGAATTTTGAATAATCGGTACCCTCTGCTGGGAACAGAGGGTATTTATCCAGGTTGGGAATGATTATAAACGGATACACCTGAGCCGAGGTAATGAGCTTGGTGCAAGAAAACTGACATTAACCCTGTGTATGCCAAAAGTAAGAAACACATTTAATGTGTATAGTCTCAGTTGGTATAACAGAAACTCCAAACCTGAGCTATATTTAATCTAAAAATGTGTTATATATATATATATATATATATATATATATATAAAAAATAAAAAAAAAAATATATATATATATAAATATATATATATATATATATATATATATATATATATATATATATATATACATATACATATACAGTACAGACCAAAAGTTTGGACACACCTTCCCATTCGGAGAGTTTTTATTTTCAGGACTCTGAAAATTGTAGATTCACATTGAAGGCATCAAAACTCTGAATTAAAACATGTAGAATGAAATACTTAAAAAAGTGTGAAACAACTGAAAATACGTCTTATATTCTAGGTTCTTCAGAGTAGCCACATTTTGCTTTGATTACTGATTTGCACACTCTTGGCATTCTCTTCATGAGCTTCAAGAGGTAGTCACCGGAAATGGTCTTCCAACAGTCTTGAAGGAGTTCCCAGAGATGCTTAGCACTTGTTGGCCCTTTTGCCTTCACTCTGCGGTCCAGCTCACCCCAAACCATCTCGACTGGGTTTAGGTCTGGTGACTGTGGAGCCCAGGTCATCTCGCGTAGCACCCCATCACTCTCCTTCTTAGTCAAATAGTCCTGACACAGCCTGGAGGTGTGTTTGGGGTCATTGTCCTGTTGAAAAAAAATGATGGTCCAACTAAACGCAAACCGGATGGAATAGCATGCCGCTGCAGGATGCTGTGGTAGCCATGTTGGTTCTGTATGCCTTCAATTTTGAATAAATACCCAACAGTGTCACCAGCAAAGCACCCCCACACCATCACACCTCCTCCATGCTTCACGGTGGGAACCAGCCATGTAGAGTCCATCCGTTCACCTTTTCTACAAAGACACGGTGGTTGGATCCAAAGATCTCAAATTTGGACTCATCAGAGCAAAGTATAGATTTTCACTGGTCTAATGTCCATTCCTTGTATTCTTTAGCCCAAACAAGTCTCTTCGGCTTGTTGCCTCTCCTTAGCAGTGGTTTCCTAGCAGCTATTTTACCATGAAGGCTGCTGCACAAAGTCTCCTCTTAACAGTTGTTCTAGAGATGAGAAGGTGTGTCCAAACTTTTGGTCTGTACTGTGTATATATATATATATATATATATATATATATATAATTATTATTATTATTATTATTATTAATAATAATAATAATAATAATAATAATAACAACAATAAATTATAGATTCAAGCAGATCCCACAATGGCAGACTTGGCTTGTCCATGCATTCCTTAAAGTGATTGTCCATTAGTTTATTACTGTGTGTGTTAACAACTCCAGACATGTATATATATTTTTTTTTAATTATTTTTTTTTTCTGATTTTCCTGTCTTTTGTTATCACAGGAAAGGCCCTGTTGTTGCTAACTGTTTGGCAATATTCCCAACCAACAACCATATGGATGAGGAAATGCAGAAAGTATTTGATCAGTTGGTTTTGGAGAGATCTAGCATGCTGGGAGACATTGCTGTCCTATTCAATACGACAACTACTGTAGGTAGGTAAAGCACAAGACGCGGGATAACACATCCGATTATTATTACTATTACTATTAATTTTTTGCTAATTGGCTTATAATAGTTCAGTTATTTGTAGACAATAATCATCCTAACCTTAATAAAACCCGGCTCTCTACATATAAACATCCTCCTGAGCTTAAGTTTATACGAGGCAGGCACTATGAAAAATCAGAGCTGCAGTGTAAAGCATGAAGAAGAGAATAGACAGCAGCCTTTCAGACATTCTAAATCTTCAATAGCATATGCAGCCAAATTGAGGTCACTGGTGTTCTGCGCTAATGGGTGTAGCAGAGAGAGAAGAAAAAAAATGCAATAGTAATGGGAACACACCACATACAGTATCTTACCTGCAAAAAGATTTTATTACCTTTTTTTACAACATAAAGTTATTTTTTCTTTAGTTATAAATGTTAGGATTGTTTTATGTTTTTAATATATTTATTATTTCAATGCAGCTCCAACTACAACAATAGGAACAACAAAAAGCCCAATTGATGATCCTGGACGCATGCCTAAGAGACGTTACCCATGTTGTCCACCAACCGTAGCAAGATCTAGCCATAAAAATCCATTGCCTGGACCCAGCACAACAAGCAGCCCCACAAGCAGTGGGACCACAACAAAGAGATCCAGTACTTTCAGCACAGAAAAAGTCTCAACCACAACCAGTACAACAACTAGATCAAGTACTTCTATATATAGCACCGATTCTCCAGCCACCACAAGACCTGGTACAACAACTTTGCCCAGCAGTACGTGGTCAACCGGTACAACCACTAGCTCAAGTACTTCTACATATAGCACTGAATCTCAACCCACCACAGGACCTGGTACAACAACATTGCCCAGCAGTACAAGGTCGACCAGTACAACAACTGGATCTAGTACCTCTACATATAGCACTGAATCTCAACCCACCACAATAACTGGTACAACAACTTTGCCCAGCAGCACGAGGTCGACCGCTACACCGAACACAAGCTACAGTACTTCTCCTGTAGTGACCACATTCACTGGAATAACATCAACAACTCAGCCCCAAACAACTGCCCGACAAGGTACAAATGGTCAAACATCATAGCCCGCCCAACCAGCCAAAAACCTACAAATAACGAAATATCCCAACCGTCCAACCACCCACAAATAAAGCAAAAGCCCGGCCCACCCGACTGGTCCACAACCCGCAAATAAAGAAACAATCCAGCTCAAGCCAACAGATTAACAACCCACAAATAAAGCGACAATCCAGCCCAACCCAACCAGCCAACAACCTACACATAAAGCAACAGCCCAGCCTAATCTAACAAGCCAACAACTCACAAAGGATGCATCATCTAAGACCAAATCCACTTGTCAACAACAGCCTCGCCCAATCCCTCTGGTCACCAACCCACAAATAAAGCAACAGTCCAGCCTAACCCATCCAGCCTAACCCAACTGGCCAGCAAGTGCCAATAAAAGCAACAGCTCCCCAACCCAACTCATCAACAACCTACAAATAAAACAACATCCAAGCCCAATCCAACAGGCCAACAACTCACAAAGGATACATCAGCCCAGACCAACCCCACTAGTCAACAACACACGAAGGATGCATTAGCCTAGCCCAACCCGTCTGGTCACCAACCTACAAATAAAGAAACAGTGCAGCCTAATCCAACCAGCTAGTAACTGCCAAAAAAGCAACACCAAGTGATCAACAACTTACAAATAAAACAACAATCCAGCCCAACCCAATTAACAGCCCTCAAATAAAGCAACAGTCAAACCTAACCCAACCAGCCAAAAAAGCAACACCAAGTGATCAGCAACCTACAAATAAAACACCAATCAAACCCAACCAATAGCCCTCAAATAAAGCAACAGCCCACCCTGACCCAACTGGACAGCTACTGTCAAAAAAAGCAACCATTCCCCCCAACCCAACTGGTCAACAACCTGCAAATAAAACAAACGTTCAGCCAAACCAAACAGTACAAAAACCCACAAATAATGCAATGGTCTAGCCAAATCCAACAAAACAAACATCCACATGTAAAGCAACAGTCCACCAACCCAACTGTGAAACAACCAATAAAAGATGCAACAGCCCGGCCCAATCAAACAGCTCAAACACCCACAGCTTATTCAACAGTCCACCCAACCCCACTATGAAACAACCCAAAAAGAGTGCAAAAACCCAACCAAACCCAATTAGCCAAAACCCACAAGTAATGTAACAGCTCTGCCCAACCCAACTAGTCAACAACCTACAAATAAAGTAACAGCCCAGTCCAACCAAACAGATCAATAAGTCACAATCGATGCTCACGAGCAAATCATAAGCAAGCTTCGGTAATAACATCTTGTTCATATCCATTAGGTAGAAAAATCCAGTTCACAATTACGAATAAAAACATGACCGATGACAATGCAAACCTTACTGCAGAGATTGAAAGGCAGGCAAGTACCTTTCACAAGAAGTATTTTTTTTTTTATGATTTGTTTCAATGAGTAAAAAAATATTTAAAAAAAAAAACAATTTTATATTAATCAGAGCGGTTCTGCAGGTTTTACAGTAGAGTTCTGAATTAATAGTAATTCCCTTAATAAATGTAATAATTTATATTGTTTTATGGAAATATTCAAATTGCAATCTGTCAGTCAAGCAGCAGGGTGGCTGTATAAATGTCTATGTGGTGATCTCCCTCTGGTGGTGGCTGCAAAAATGTCTATAAGGTGAACACCCTCTGGTGGTCGCTGTATAAATGTCTATGAGGTCAGCTCCCTCTGGTGGTAGCTGTATAAATGTCTTTGAGTTGAGTTTCCTCTGGTGGTGGCTGTATAAATGTCTATGCAGTGAGCGCCCTCTGGTGGTGGCTGTATAAATTTCTAAGAGGTGAGCTCCCTCTGGTGGTGGCTGTATAAATGTCTAAGAGGTGAGTTCCCACTGGTGATGGCTGTATAAATGTCTATGCGGTGAGCTCCCTCTGTTATTGGCTGTATAAATGTCTATGCGGTGAGTGCCCTCTGTTATTGGCTGTATAAATGTCTATGCGGTGAGTGCCCTCTGGTGGTGGCTGTATAAATGTCTATGAGGTCAGCTCCCTCTGGTGGTGGCTGTATAAATGTCTATGCGGTCAGCTCCCTCTGGTCGTGGGTGTATAACTGTCTGTGAAGTGAGCGCCCTCTGGTGGTGGGTGTATAACTGTCTATGAAGTGAGCGCCCTCTGGTATTGGCTGTATAAATGTCAATGCGATGAGTTCCCCCTGGTGGTGGCTGTATAAATGTCTATGAGGTCAGCTCCCTCTGGTGGTGGCTGTATAAATGTCTATGTAGAGAGCTCCCTCTGGTGGTGGTTGTATAAATGTCTATGAGGTCAGCTCCCTCTGGTGGTGGCTGTATAAATGTCTATGAGGTCAGCTCCCTCTGGTGGTGGCTGTATAAATGTCTATGAGGTCAGCTCCCTCTGGTGGTGGTTGTATAAATGTCTATGAGGTCAGCTCCCTCTGGTGGTGGCTGTATAAATGTCTATGTAGAGAGCTCCCTCTGGTGGTGGCTGTATAAATGTCTATGAGGTCAGCTCCCTCTGGTGGTGGCTGTATAAATGTCTATGAGGTCAGCTCCCTCTGGTGGTGGCTGTATAAATGTCTATGTGGTGAGCTCCCTCTGGTGGTGGCTGTATAAATGTCTATGTAGAGAGCTCCCTCTGGTGGTGGCTGTATAAATGTCTATGAGGTCAGCTCCCTCTGGTGGTGGCTGTATAAATGTCTATGAGGTCAGCTCCCTCTGGTGGTGGCTGTATAAATGTCTATGCGGTCAGCTCCCTCTGGTCGTGGGTGTATAACTGTCTGTGAAGTGAGCGCCCTCTGGTGGTGGGTGTATAACTGTCTATGAAGTGAGCGCCCTCTGGTATTGGCTGTATAAATGTCAATGCGATGAGTTCCCCCTGGTGGTGGCTGTATAAATGTCTATGAGGTCAGCTCCCTCTGGTGGTGGCTGTATAAATGTCTATGTAGAGAGCTCCCTCTGGTGGTGGCTGTATAAATGTCTATGAGGTCAGCTCCCTCTGGTGGTGGCTGTATAAATGTCTATGAGGTCAGCTCCCTCTGGTGGTGGCTGTATAAATGTCTATGTGGTGAGCTCCCTCTGGTGGTGGCTGTATAAATGTCTATGAGGTCAGCTCCCTCTGGTGGTGGCTGTATAAATGTCTATGTGGTGAGCTCCCTCTGGTGGTGGCTGTATAAATGTCTATGAGGTCAGCTCCCTCTGGTGGTGGCTGTATAAATGTCTATGTGGTGAGCTCCCTCTGGTGGTGGCTGTATAAATGTCTATGAGGTCAGCTCCCTCTGGTGGTGGCTGTATAAATGTCTATGTAGAGAGCTCCCTCTGGTGGTGGCTGTATAAATGTCTATGTGGTGAGCTCCCTCTGGTGGTGGCTGTATAAATGTCTATGTGGTGAGCTCCCTCTGGTGGTGGCTGTATAAATCTGTATAAAGTGATGTCTTCGATTTGTGGCTGTGTAAATATGAGCTCCCCTAGTGGTTTTTGCAGGCAGATAGCATTTTAGCTGTGTGGTGAGAAACGTTGGCCTCAGTAGCATGGCTTGAACTCCGTACCTTCATTGTCACACTTAAATGAACAATTAGATCTGTATTATACGTTTTGTGACGCTTATAGACATCATGAGGCCCAAAAAGCAATTCTGCTGTGTCTCCTGCGAGTCTATGAAGAGCAGCACAATGAAATACTGTCTCATACGGTACATTTGTTATCTTTGCTCATCCTGACTCTCCCATTTAAGAACTCCTTCCCCTTCTTATGTTTTTGTCTTTGCAGCTTAATATGGTCTACGCGCCAGTACCCAACTTTAATCATTCACAAGTTACCGATCTGAGGTAGGTTTCCAAATGTCTTTTGATAAAAAAAAATCTACTTAATACTACTAAAGGGGTTTTCTCAAGATAAGTTCTCCCACATCCATAGGAAAGAGTTTAGTTTACTCATCAGTGAAGGTCCAACCCCAGCAATCCCAAAAAGAGGGCCCTGTGTGAGTGGACTGGAGGTCAAGGATGTCTACTCCATTTATTCTCTATGAAGACCATGCTTCACCAATCACCTAAGATCCATGTAAATAAAGCTTTCCAGATCCACGGGCTTAGGTTAAACTGAATATTACAGGGGAGCAGTGGAGATGGGGGGGTTAATATAATCAGGTTGTACGCCATATTATCAGAATATTACTATAACATTCCACAACTATATCAAAGAAACTTTGAAATGGAAACTCCAGTTGAAAACTAAACATAATTACCAAAAAAAGGGATTCCTCAAGCATTTTATAAGTAAATATCGTGACAATATTTTGCATCATATTATTACAGCTTTTTACAGGTTGTTTATTGACACCCCTTTTATAGAGGGATTGAGAGATGAACACCCCAGTAGCCAGAGAGAAGTAAACCATTTAAAATCCCTATTTATTGTTAAAAATCAATAAAATGCACATCCTGAAAAAAGCAGACGTGCTTCTGATCAAGCGCAAAATGGCCAATAATCAGGGACATAGGCGCACTTTGTTTTGATTATAGGCCACCAAACACCCGATGAGTGAGCACTTGGTGAGAATATTTATAAGCAGGCTGAAAAATCATTATCGACAGTACATCATCTGGTGTAAACATGACCTGTGCTCCATTAGGCGGCTTTCACACTACGTTTTTTTAACATGCGTCCAGAACGTTTTTTTAACGCAAAAACGGATCCAGTGCAAATGCGTTTTCATTTCAATGCATTTGCGTGCGTTATAGTGAGGGTCCAGCGACTTGCAGTTTTTTAACATTTTTCAAAAACACTACTTGTAGCGTTTTTGAGCTGCGTCCAAATACTGCAAATTGCTGGATCCTGACTATACCGCATGCAAACGCATGTGAACGCTGGCATGCTGATAGACAGGATCCTGCTTGCTCTACTGAGCATGCCCAGAAACCAGCCTCGCGTGATCAGTCTCTCTCTCCCCCTCCCACTCTGTCTCTCTCCCCCTCCCTTTCTGTCTCTCTCCCCCTCCCTCTCTCCCCCATCCACTCTGTCTCTCTCCCCCTCCCTCTCTCCCCCTCCCTCTCTGTCTCTCTCCCCCTCCCTCTCTCCCCCTCCCTCTCTGTCTCTCTCCCCCTCCCTCTCTCTCCTCTCTCTCCCTCGCCTGAGAGCTGCGGACACTCGTAACCAAGGTAAATATCGGGTAACCAAGCAAAGCGCTTCTCTTAGTTACCCGATGTTTACGTTGGTTACGTGTGCAGGGAGCCGGCTCCTAGCAGCTGCGGATGCTCGTAACCAAGGTAAATATCAGGTATCCAAGCAAGTTACCTGATGTTTACCTTGGTTACGAGCCTCCGCAGCTGTCAGATGCCGGCTCCCAGTTTATCACGTTCAGTTCCACTGACTCCCGATCACATGACTCCAATGCCCGCCTATAAACTTAAAGTGACAGGATCCTGCAAAATAACACATGCGTTTGCATGCGTTTCTTTGCTGTAAAAGCAGGATCCGCTTTTACAGCAAAAAACGTTCATGACGCATGTTAAAAAAACGTAGTGTGAAAGCAGCCTTAACATGACGTTCTAGGTGTACACAACGTTCCTGTGCACATAGGATTGTTGTTGTTGTTGGATGGTCTAAATAAGCCAAATGTCATGGGTATGACATGAAAAGCAGGAGTAGGGGTGCCTAGACTGGCCCTCAGTCTAGGGATACTACACAGCCCCTCCTCCCAGAGGTACACCTGATAGCGGTGAAGTCTGGATTGTAAAGGCCCCAGATCTTTGGTAGATCTGTGGTTGCAGTGAAATCATGGACATATTGTTCCATTTGTACACAGCCACAAACCTGGCACTGATTGTCCAAAATTTCACTGCAACCACAGATCTGCCACAGATCTGCCACAGATCTGCCACAGATCTGCCACAGATCTGCCACAGATTTATCTCTGTGGTGTGACAGGGCCTTTAGTGTAGCCTTGACTCCTGTGTAGCCCTGGTTAAATAACCCCTCTCCCCCAACCCAGGGGAGGGTCAGGACAGGAGAAATGAATACAAAAACCAACAGACCAAAGCTCAAATGCACTGCATTCCCACATAGAGGAGAAGTCAATAAATGTTTAGGGAGAAACAGAGTACAGGGATGAAATACACAAACAAACAGGATATTTCCATCGCACACCCAATAGCATACAACTGTTCACCAATAACTGGATCATCACACAGAAGGACCGGTATTGCTGGAGCAAAGCTAGAGCTATAATCGGCATGGGAGGCTAAGTTCCACCATTTTTTATATGGCGGAGGAGGCTGTGATTGGACATCAGCAACCTGTGACCCCAACAGCAATTCATCAGCTAGCAGGAATTAACTCCTGCTATACTGATGACTACTGAGCACTCTAGATGAGCAACTAAGAAGCATCAGGTTGCCTTGTTTATGATTACTTTTATTACAATTTTCAAAAAAATATGGATTTTAATTGGCATTCTTATTTGGATTCTGGAGTGGTCATTAGATAAATTGTCCCCTTTCAAAGATGATTGCTTGCAAAGCTCAGGGTGGCAAAAAAGCCACACAAAGCTTTTACTCACACTCCTAAGGTCCAGTGCTGCTGTACATCGCTGCTCCAGTCTATGATGAACGACTGCAGCACTGATGTCATGTATGTACTGCTGCAGCCAATCACTGGGCCAATGAGCTCAGTAATTGACTGCAGCCCAATCAACAAGATGTCATCGCTGCAGCTATTCACAAGATGGCACATTGGACCCCAGGATGGTTAGAAAAAGCTCAGTTTGGGTTTCTTTTTGCCTCTCTAAGCCTTCAGAGTAATCATTTTTTAAGGGGACAACACTTTTAATCCCTTTATGACAGCTTAAGACCTGGCTTGGTGTTTACTCCATGCATCTGGGACACAAATTTGTCCTGGTCATGTCAATAAGATATAGGTTTCTACTATGTGGTGAGCTGATGCTTGTCTTCTTTTTAGATTTTACACTCCTTTTATTCCTTTTTTTATCCAAGACTCCTTTCCTTTATGCATTTACTTACTCCCCAACCTCCTTTATGCATTTACTTACTCCCCAACCTCCTTTATGCATTTACTTACTCCCCAACCTCCTTTATGCATTTACTTACTCCCCAACCTCCTTTATGCATTTACTTACTCCCCAACCTCCTTTATGCATTTACTTACTCCCCAACCTCCTTTATGCATTTACTTACTCCCCAACCTCCTTTATGCATTTACTTACTCCCCAACCTCCATTATGCATTTACCTACTCCCCAACCTCCTTTATGCATTTACTTACTCCCCAACCTCCTTTATGCATTTACTTACGCCCCAACCTCCTTTATGCATTTACTTACTCCCCAACCTCCTTTATGAATTTACTTACTGCCCCAACCTCCTTTATGCATTTACTTACTCCCTAACCTCCTTTATACATTTACTTACTCCCCAACCTCCTTTATGCATTTACTTACGCCCCAACCTCCTTTATGCATTTACTTACTCCCCAACCTCCTTTATGCATTTACTTACTCCCCAACCTCCTTTATGCATTTACCTACTCCCCAACCTCCTTTATGCATTTATTTACTCCCCAACCTCCTTTATGCATTTACTTACTCCCCAACCTCCTTTATGCATTTACTTACTGCCCCAACCTCCTTTATGCATTTACTTACTCCCCAACCTCCTTTATGCATTTACTTACTCCCCAATCTCCTTTATGCATTTACTTACTCCCCAACCTCCTTTATGCATTTACTTACTCCCCAACCTCCTTTATGCATTTACTTACTCCCCAACCTCCTTTATGCATTTACTTACTCCCCAACCT
The DNA here is from genome assembly GCF_048569485.1 of Anomaloglossus baeobatrachus. NCBI lineage: Eukaryota > Metazoa > Chordata > Amphibia > Anura > Aromobatidae > Anomaloglossus > Anomaloglossus baeobatrachus. The sequence goes on from NC_134360.1 coordinate 241,569,032, forward strand.
CCTTTATGCATTTACTTACTCCCTAACCTCCTTTATGCATTTACTTACTCCCCAACCTCCTTTATGCATTTACTTACTCCCCAACCTCCTTTATGCATTTACTTACTCCCCAAACTCCTTTATGTATTTACTTACTCCCCAACCTCTTGTTAACGTGGAGAAGCAACGGTAAATTAACTGAAACATTTAAAAAAAGGATTTTATGCATTCCCATCTTACAATAACCAACCCTGATCATCGTGTCACCAGTGTAAAATCCGCTATTGTTTACGGTATGCAGCTTCTATGCAGAGCCATATGTTGTTGTGGTTACAGAGAGAGAGTAGTCACGTCTTACTCCAGTCCCTTTTCTAGAGAGAGGAGTGTACAAGGCGCTAGAATCTGAGCACTCACTAGGTTCGATTCAGGGTGTAGCCATACAGAAAGACACTTTGCAGAGTTGATTCATTTTTTTATTTGGAATCATTTGAGCAATATCAAAATACAGATGAAAAAGTTTACATACCCTAGAATGTAAATGATGCATTTCTTTCTTACCCATTATAATTCCATAAATGTGATATTCACAAGATGTTACCTGTTTCTGTTTTGACAGTCCAGGATCGGTGATCGTAACAGCTCTCTTGGTTAACCCAAATCTTACCGACCAACAGATTGCAGATATGCTTTATAACTATATGAAGGCTCATGGCGGGTCTCTTGGAGAATTTAAGGTGGCTGACTCGAGTATTCGGTCTGGAAGTAAGTAAACTTAAAAGATTTGCAAAATGGGACAAATATCTTTTAAACCATAAATGGATAAGGTGCAATGCATAATCCCCTGTGGCAGTTTATTCAGGAGTATGCATCATCTGCAGAATATGCTACTCAACACACGGCACGTCTTATCGAAGGATGTGCCGCTTCCAAGATGTTGCAGCTCCATCCAATAGCCCCATGATTTATAACATGTCTCTCGTCTTCACATTAAACCATCTGATGAAAATAGTCTTGCTGAATATTCTGCAAATGTCTACCAGAGAAATAAGATATTGTCAAAAAACGTGCAAATTCTCTATATAATCTGCAATCTGAAGTGTATTACGTACAATAGACCTCAGATCTTCAGTTGATCCAAGTAAAACTCTAAAGCCGGCCAAAAATGACATAAGACAGCTACGCATGTCCCCCAAAGCTAGTGGGTGCCAAAATTAGCAGCGACTGGATCATTCTTGTGACGACTTATGTTGTCAAGTAAAATCATATGTGGCGCACTTAAGGGTACTTTACACGCTGCGATATCGGTACCGATATCGCTATCGTGCGTACCTGCCCCCGTCGGTTGTGCGTCATGGGCAAATCGCTGCCCGTGGCGCACAACATCGCCCGGACTCGTCACACTACTTACCTGCCTAGCGACGTCGCTGTGACCGGTGAACCGCCTCCTTTCTAAGGGGGCGGTTCGCTCAGTGTCATAGCGACGTCACTAAGCGGCCGCCCACTTGAAGTGGAGAGGCGGAGATGAGCGGGAACATCCTGCCCAGCTCCTTCCTTCCTCATTGCCGGCGGGACGCAGGTACAATGTTGTTCCTCGTTCCTGCGGTGTCACACACAGTGATGTGTGCTGCCGCAGGAACGACGAACAACATCACTACTCACCTGTCAACGATTTTTGGTGTTGGAGCGACCTCTCCAATACCAACGATTTTTACCTCTTTTGCGATCGTTTTAGGTCGCTCAGAGGTGTTACATGCTGCGATGTCGCTAACGACGCCGGATGTGCGTCCCAAACACCGTGACCCCGACGATATATCGTTAGTGATGTCGCAGCGTGTAAAGCACCCTTTAGTTCTAAGTCTCCCAAAAAGCCTTTCATTGTGACCTAATGGGTACAAAAATGAAGACTTAGGGGCACTTTGCACACTACAACATCGCAAGCCTATGCTGTGATGCTGAGCGCGATAGTCCCCGCCCCTGTCGCAGCTGCGATATCTTGTGATTGCTGCCGTAGCGAACATTATTACTACGGCAGCTTCACACGCACTCACCTGCCCTGCAACGTCGCTCTGGCCGGCGACCCACCTCCTTATTAAGGGGACGGGTCGTGCGGCGTCATAGCAATGTCACACGGCAGGCGGCCAATAGAAGCAGAGGGGCGGAGATGAACGGGACGTAAACATCCCACCCACCTCCTTCCTTCCGCATAACTGGCGTGAGCTGCAGGACGCAGGTAAGGAGATGTTCCTCACTCCTGTGGCTTCACACACAGCGATGTGTGATGCCGCTGGAACGAGGAACAACATCGTAACATCGGTCATTCCCAATTCATGGAAATGACCGAGGCTACACCGATGATACGATTACGACGATTTTGCGCTCGTTAATTGTATCAAAAAGGCTTTACACACTACGATGTCGAGAGCGACGCCGGAAGTGCGTCACTTTCAATTTGACCCCACCGACCTCGCAGCTGCGATGTCGTAGTGTGCAAAGTGCACCTTAAATTGAAGGACTAGTAATGGCAACTTTTTGAGAAAAAAAATAGCAAATCACTTTTCAATTGAGTCCAGAGCACCTGCTGCCATTTTCTTTCCACCACTTACTATGTGTTCATACATAGTTGAGTCTCTTGGTCTTGCTCCGAAGTTTTATTTTTTGGTCGTAACTCTTCCATGAAGACAAATTTTGGCCAGACTTTTCCGAACAGAAGGTTGTAACTGGAACCCACTGGTTAATGTCAGATAAGAGCTGTATAAAAGTATATAAATCAAGAGGTCAAGCAGTCTACTTAGGAGGAAAGGAGCTGAGTATCACATAATGGTCAGACCCATAACTTGGAAAGTTATATAGAGACACATAGGAAGCAGTTAAGTGGGTTGTCCGGGCATATTAGTGACCTAGCTATAGGAAATTGGAAGTTATCCCCTATCAAGTTGGAAACCCTGCCAACCGATCCTGAAAATGGTGGTTTGGAGAGCTGGACTGAATGGAGCGGAAGTTGAGTTTACGCACCACCTCTCCATTCATTCTCTATGTGACTGCCGTAAATAGCTGTGTACAGTCACATGCTCGACCTCCGTACTATCCAGACAGGACTCTTCAGAGCTCTGTTCTCATGATCAATAGGGTTCCTGTAATTAGACCCCCTGTGATCAGAAAGTTATCCTACAGGGCAGCCCAGTGTCGTCAAGGATTAATGACAGCTGGGCGAAAGGCTAGATTGTGGAGACCCTCCAACATAACACTTTGTGAGCCAGGTAGGAGAATTTAGACAAGGAGGTGAAGCTCAGTAGGTTGAGGAAACATACAATGTCAGAAGGGGCATGGGTCCACTGGTATTTCACTGGAGTTGTTTAATACTACTTAGGTTGAGCTACTTGCTGGCCCCAAATCCGGGCGCCTCCAGTGGTTCTTTCAAACCAGCAGGAGGCAGCATCACTGTGCAATGCTGCTACCTACTGCACCCAATACTTCTTTCTTGCCTAAAACAAAGGAGAGATACATTATTACTTCTTCTGACTACCTGCCACTGGGCTTTTTGCTTCTAATGGGTCTTTGTGCAGCTGAACCAACTACACAAACAATATATTAGCCACTGAAAGTGGATAAGGAGACCAGCAATTAAAGGGAACCTGTCACCAGAATTTTCGCTATTAAACTAAAAGAATCCCCTTCTGCAGCTCATGGGCTTCTTTCTATAAAGGCTCATCCTGCTACTGGCCCCCCTTTTCAGACCTACATAATAACTTTATAAAATATTACCTTTTGCTATGGTAATGAGGTTAGTTGGCCCCGGGGGCGGGCTGTATTTTGTCTGTTATCCCCCCTCCTACCGCTGTTCGCCTTCCTGCGGTGTTCATTTACATAGATGAGGCCGCCGCCCTCATCTTCCGCAGTGCTCCGCAAGTCTCGCGCATGTGCAGTGGCACTATCGCGGGACCGAGCACTGTTTTCAAAACGCAAGCGCCGGTGATGTTATTGCGCAGGTGCAAGATTATGGGTAGAGATGTGAATGTCATCACCAGCGTCATCCAAGTACCCGTTCATAATCTCGTGCCCACGCTTTTACTTCTGCCTCTACAGTTATGCGCTTGCGCTGGCCATTGCTTATTTTTATCATCCCCGTTTACCTTTTTTTGAAAACAGTGCTCAGTCCCACGATAGTGCCACTGTGCATGCGCAAGACTCCCGGAGCACTGCGAAAGATGAGAGCAGGGGCCTCATCTATGTAAATGAACACTGGGGGACGGCGAACAGCGGCAGGAGGGTGATAACAGACTAAATACAGCCCTGCCCCGGGACCAACAAACCTCATTACCATAGCAAAAAGTAATATTTTATAAAGCTGTTATTTAGGTCTGAAAGGGGGGCCAGTAGCAAGATGAACCTTTATAGAATGCAGCCCAGGAGCTGCAGAAGGGGATTCTTTTAGTTTAAAGCTAAAATTCTGTTGACAGGTTCCCTTTAATCCCCGTGTGAAATGCAACTTGCTCTACCAAGGGGCCGTTGTAGCATCTGTTGGTGTCTTGCTCACCAGAGGATCCTCCTGTCTGGTGGTGAACCAGTCCCATCCATGTGATGAGCAGGAAGTGCACTTGAATGGAGCAGTATTTCAAACCTCTGCCCTTCATTCTTAGGAACGACAAGGGTCTTAAATGTCGGCCACCAACAAATGAACATGTCAGCATATTCTAGTATAACATTCAACAATTAGATGAAGTAGCTGGAAAGACAAAAAGGCGCAGATAGGGTTTTAACTGGATGGATTTTGGGTGTAGTATTAGCGGGATGCACTCACCTGGGATGCGGTATAGCGTATGTAGTAAATGGTTCTCGGCTGCTGCAGTCCCCGTAGTGGATGTACAGAAGATATATTGGATGGAAGAGGTTAACCACTGTGCTGCCGTGCAGGAAAAGACTTCAGAGTTCAATATGCCCAATAGTGATTTTATTTTTCTATGTGTTTCGTAGCTCAGGCTCCTTCATCAGGAAAAAACCTATGATAGATCCTGATGAAGGAGCCTGAGCTGTGAAACACGTAGATAAATAAAATAACTATTTGGCATATCAAACTTTGAAGTCTTCTCCTGTACGTAAGCATGGTGTTTAATCCCTTCCATCCAAGATCAGAAGAATACCTGTCTTAGCTCCTGATGAAGGAGCCTGAGCTGTGAAACACGTAGACAAATAAAATCACTACTTGACATATTGAACTATGAAGTCTTTTCCTGCACGGCAGCGAGGTGGTTAACCCCTTCTATCCAAGATATCTTCTGAATATTCAACAATTGAAACAGTTTCTATTCGTACGAACCTTCATACACGTAATTTGTATGCATCTTAAAGTACAACTTTTTTATTCTCCACTGGATAGGTATCACTAATGTATGTTCCATATGTGTAGTACAATACGTAATAGTCTTCGTTGTCTGCTATTCCCTGAGCCACTCTGGTCCCTTTCTGCACCATGTAAACGAAGTTGTGACTGACCAGATCAATCCAATGTTTGCTGTTACTTCTCAAATTAAGTCTATGAGACTCAGAAGGAGGCTCTCATAGACTTACAGTAAAAAAGAATGTAACCATTAGCAGTCAGAGTTGAGATAGCGGACAAGGACCGAAGTGACAACACAAATAGTATTTTACTATACACAGGAATAAGTTAAAGGAATTTTTGAGGACTACAATATAGAGGACATATTCTTAGGATCTTACACCTGGTACCCCACCGATCAGCTGTCCAATGGACGAAGTAAGTATACAGCGTACTGCTACAGGATAGCACAGATCCATTAACTATGTACTAACCGTCATCAGCTACTGCAGCTCTGCTCCCATTTACTTCAGAAGTAGCTAAGCTGGAGTGACTGAGAACGACCACTACACACAGAGCTGTGGTCTTCTAACGCCATACCCCCTGCATTTTCCAGCAGCTGTTGTACCTTCTAATATCTAATCAGTGGGGATACCTGCTGTTGGCCCCCAACAGATCTGATATTGATGTCTAATAGGAAAGGTTATCTACTTGGTAGTCTGGACAACCCCATTGAGCAAGTGTTGGTCCTCAGAGGGAGCTAGAGGGCTTCTTGAAGGAGCTAAACGGTTATGAACATGGAACTTTCCCACTTGAGCACATTTGTAATAGTTGAATGAGCAAAGCACAAGTTATAAAGGACTAAGATCACTAAACATGATATTCTATGACCATTTTACAGATGCAATTCCAAGTGACCTTACAACTACAACTACCGTGTCAAAGTCAACAACTTCAGCTCCGGTAACAAAGACCACAGCCACGTCCATATCTAAAGAAACAACACTTACAACAGCAACAACATCGTCAGCAACCTGTGGTTCAACTCATTCTACAACTACATCTCCAACCACCCCTAATAGAAGTGAAAGTACAACAATCACCCCTGCCCCAGGGACTTCTACTACACCCAAGCCATCTACTACAAGTGGTAATTCTACGTTGTCTCTTATTCAACAGCATTGTTGTTCCTGGGTTAAGAAGCTAAACATGAGCTAAAATAGTCCCAATCATCCTTACAGAGATGTCCTTTAGCCCGGCATCAGAGCCTGTGTACGTACTGTAGGGGTTATTCATGGATGCGACTTAAGCCCGCTTACACGCTACAATATATCTTACGATGTGTCGGCGGGGTCACATCGTAAGTAACGCACATCCGGCATCGTAAGTTACATTGTAGCGTGTAACAGCTACGTGCGATTGCAACTAAACTACACATTTGGGTCTGTAAAATGGCAGAGTTAAGTATTTCAGGTTACTCAATTCTTAAGCCTGCTTTACACGTTACGATTAAGCATACGATATCGTATGCGATCGTAACCGCCCCATCGTATGTGCCGCACATTTAATTTGTTGAACGTGTCACACAAACGATTTTTTACCGTCACACGTACTTATCCGTCCATACGACCTTGATGTGGGCGGCGAACGTCCACTTCCTGGAGTGGGAGGGACGTTCGGCGTCACATCGACGTCACGCGGCAGCCGGCCAATAGAAGCGGAGGGGCGGAGATGAGCGGGGCGTAAACATCCCGCCCACCTCCTTCCTTCCTTCCGCATTGCCGGCAGGAACCGCAGGATGCAGGTAAGATCTGTTCATTGTTCCTGGGGTGTCACACATTGTGATGTGTGCTACCCTGGGTACGATGAACAACCTGACGTTCAATTTTTAGGAATTGAACGACGTGCATGTGATGAACATTTTACCGTTCAATCGCACGTAGCTGTTACACGCTACAATGTAACTTACGATGCCGGATGTACGTCACTTATGACATGACCCTGCCGACACAACGTAAGATATATTGTAGCGTGTAAAGCGGCCTTTACTTAAATTTTCAGAAAACGTGATGTCCTATGACAAAACGGAGGTCATTTTCGGATTCAGCGCATTCAAAAACATAAAGATTACATGAAATAACCAAAAACAGTTCTCGAAAAAAAATTTTTTGCAGACCTGTGTTATTGCTGTTCCTGCACTTAAAACCTAAAAATGAGCTGAGCCCTAATCATTCTCGCAGAGGCCGTCCTGTAGTTGCTATCAGAGCCTGTGTATGTACTAATGGGGTTATTCATGGATGTGACTTGGCTACTAACATTGGGCTCTGCTATGATTAGGGCTATTGTATAATGCCCCATATTGATACAGGTAAAATATATCTTTGTACTGTGTTAGCCAGTAGAGATAAAAAAAGTTTGTTTAAAAGAACTGAAGTCCTGAGTGGTTGATACCTTTTAATGGCTAACTGAAAAGATGGTTATAATAGCAAGCTTCTGAGACTACTCAGGTCTCTTCATCAGGCTCAATAATGATGATATCTTTTACCATCTTTTCAGTTAGCCATTAAAAGGTATCAACCACTGAGGACTTCAGTTCTTTCAAACAAACTTTTTTAATGCCCCATAGTTATAGATATCTGTGATAGATAAAAGGTAAAACATATGAACATACAAATTACAAGTTATAGAGGATTTAGCTCAGTAATCCAGATATTGTTTTTGTTGCAGGTTCTTCCACATCTGAAGTAACAAAAACTCCAGTAACAACTACAACATGTGCTGGTCCTGATTGTTCCCCCACTACAACCTCAATCCCCACTAGTCCAACTGGAAGTACAAAAGTCACACCTGGTCCATCTACTACAACTGGTAATTCTACATTGTCTCTTATTCTACAGCAGTGATCATTTATAATACTGGACAGTGAAGATTCTGCTTCCTGAACATTTTTGGGTGTATCCCATGTAATTTTATCTACTGATCACAAAAATCACATTGAAAATTTTCTATCACATACTGTTTTTGTGAAATCTTCTGTTTGAGTTATTTTTGTACATGTCTTTAGGCTGTCCATGTATTGTATTGTCCAAAATATATGTCATTTATAGGCAAGTATTATAACCATGGGCCTTCCCAGCCTAGTAATACCATCCCCCAGCTGTCTGCTTTACCTTTTCTGGTTAACAAAAATGAGGGGACCCTAAGTCATTTTTTTCATTTAGCTACTTATTTGCCTAAGTAGCTGTACAATCTGTCTATCTATCTATCTATCTATCTATCTATCTATCTATCTATCTATCTATGTGTCTGTCTGTCTGTCTGCCTGCCTGTCTGTCTCTCTGTCTATCTATGTCTATAATTCATGCATGTGACTTGGCTACTAACATTGGGCCCTGCTATAATTAGGACTATTGTATAATGCCCCATAGTTAGATATCTGTGATAGATAGAAGGTAAAACATATGAACATACAAATTACAAGTTATAGAGGATTTAGCTCAGTAATCCGGATATTCTTTTTTTGCAGGTTCTTCTACATCTGAAGTAACAAAAACTCCAGTAACAACTACAACATGCGCTGGTCCTGATTGTCCACCCACTACAACCTCAATCCCCACTAGTCCAACTGGAAGTACAAAAGTCTCACCTGGTCCATCTACTACAACTGGTAATTCTACATTGTCTCTTATTCTACAGCAGTGATCATTTATAATACTGGACAACAAAGATTCTGCTTCCTGAACACTTTTGGATGTATCCCATGTCACTTAAGCTGCTGATCACGAAAATCACCTTGAAAATTTCCTGTCATAGTTATATAGGTTGAAAAAAAAACCTAGGTCCATCTAATTCACCCTTCCTCCACCAATTATATATGTTGTCACTAAATCATTTATAACCAGCAATGCTGTGTACTGAGGAAATCTTCCAGCCCTTTTTTAAAAATTCCTGTCGTATACTGTTTTTGTCAAATCTTCTGTTTGAGTTATTTTTTTTTCTCCATGTCTTCAAGCTTTCCATGTGTTGTCCACAATATATGTGTTGTTATGTCATTCATGGGCAAGCAACGTAACAATGGGCCCTCCCAGCCTGTTAATACCATCCCCCAGCTGTCTGCTTTAGGCTGCTTTCACACTTGCGTTGTTTTGCATCCGTCACAATCAGTTGTGTGACTGATGCTACGGATGCATTGCAGATAGAGGCACAACTGATGTGACTGATGCTGAAAAAAAACAATCCATTTTTTTTTACTGTTTTACCGGCGGCCAGCTTTTTTGAACGATCAGCTGATCGCCCGGCGGCCGGCTTTTGCGAATGATCATCGTTAACAAAAGCCGGCCACCGGGCGATCAGCTGATCGTTCACAAAAGCCGGCCACCAGGCGATCAGCTGATCATTCACAAAAGCCGGCCACCGGGCGATCAGCTGATCATTCACAAAAGCCGGCCATCGGGCGATCAGCTGATCATTAACAAAAGCCGGCCACCGGGTGATCAGCTGATCGTTCACAAAAGCCGGCCGATAAGCTGATTGTTCACAAAGGCCGGCCACCATGCGATCAGCTGATTATTCACAAAAGCTGGCCACCGGGCGATCAGCTGACCATTCACAAAAGCCGGCCACCGGGCGATCAGCTGGAACTGAATTTACAGTCCATCATGGTTTTTTACTGTGCGCATGCTCACAGTAAAAAAACGATCCGCCGCACACAAAAAACGTTACATTCAGCGTTGCTCCCGCCTGACAGTCAGTCAGTAAACGACTGATCCATCACGCAGCGAATGCAACGCAGGGCCATCAGTCACAATCCGTCGCTAATAGAAGTCTATGGGGAAAAAACGGATACTGTAATTCCTCAAGGCGACGGATTGTGATTGATGCAAAACAACACAAGTGTGAAAGCAGCCATACCTTTGCTGTTTATCAAAAATGGGAGGACCCCAAGTAATATTTATTTGACTAAATAGCTGTACAAGCCATCTAGCAATCTAAAGCCTGCTTTACACGTTGCAATTTCGCATACGATATCGTATGCGATTTGCAACGCCCCCATCGTATGTGCGGCACGTTCAATTTGTTGAACGTGCCGCACAAACGATTTAAAGCTGTCACATGTACTTACCTTCCATACGACCTCACTGTGGGCGGCGAACGTCCACTTCCTGGAGTGGGAGGGACGTTCAGCGTCACAGCGACGTCACGCGGCAGCCGGCCAATCGAAGCGGAGGGGTGGAGCTGAGCGGGACGTAAACATCCCGCCCACCTCCTTCCTTCCGCATTACCGGCCGGGAGCCGCAGGACGCAGGTAAGATCTGTTCATCGTACCCGGGGTGTCACACACTGCAATGTGTACTACCCCAGGTACGATGAACAACCTGACGTTCAATTCTAGAGAAAGGTACGATGTGCGTGCGATGAACATTTTACCGTTCAATCGCAATCGCACGTACCTGTCACACACTGCAATGTAACTTACGATGCCGGATGTGCGTCACTTACGACGTGACCCCGCCGACACATCGTAAGATACATTGCAGCATGTAAAGCGGGCTTAATATCTATTTATCTATCTATCTATCTATCTATCTATCTATCTTTACACACCTTTTACACATCCAAACCATTAATTTCAGTATCATGATTCCCAATCATCCTCGCAGAGGCCGTTCTATAGCCGGTATCAGAGCCTGTGTATGTACTATAGAGGTAATTCATGGATGTTACTTGGCTGCTAGCATTGGGCTCCACTATGATTAGGGCCATTGTATAATGCTGCATTGTTAGATATCTGTAATAGATAAAAGGTAAAACATATGAAGAAGCAAATTACAAGTTATAGAGGATTTAGCTCAGTAATCCGGATTTTGTTTTTGTTACAGGTTCTTCCACATCTGAAGTAACAAAAACTCCCGTAACAACTACAACATGTGCTGGTCCTGATTGTCCTCCCACTACAACCTCAATCCCCACTAGTCCAACTGGAAGTACAAAGGTCACACCTGGTCCATCTACTACAACTGGTAATTCTACATTGTCTCTTATTCTATAGCAGTGATCATTTATAATACTGGACAACGAAGATTCTGCTTCCTGAACACCTTTGGGTGTATCCCAAGTATTTGAGCTGCTGATCACAAAAATAACCTTGAAAATGTCATAGTTACATAGGTTGAAAAAAAAAGACCTAGTTCCATCTAGTTCAACCTTTCTTCACCAATTCTATATGTTGTCACTAAATCATTTATAACCAGCAATGCTGTGTACTGAGGAAATCATCCAGCCCTTATTTTAAATTTCCTGTCACATACTGTTTTTGTGAAATCTTCCGTTTGAGTTATTTTTTTTTTTCATGTCTTCAGGTTGTCCATGTATTGTCCACAATATATGTGTTGTTATGTTGTTTATAGGCAAGTAATGTAAACATAGGCCCTCCCAGCCTGGTAATACCATCCCCCAGCTGTCTGCTCTACCTTTGCTGTTTATCAAAAAATGGGAGGACCCCCAGTAATTTTTTTCATTTAGTTATTTATTTATCAAAATAGCTGTCTCTATCTATCTATCTATCCCTCTATCTATCCCTCTATCTATCTATCCCTCTATCTATCTATCTCTCTATCTATCTATCTCTCTATCTATCTCTCTATCTATTTTTACACACCTTTTACACATCCAAACCATTCATTTCCCCATCATGTATTATTTTCTGGTACGTGTCACACAGGTGACACACGGATCACACACACACACACGGATGTCACATAGATCACACACGGATAGCCACAAAGATGGACAAAACAGACACATGTATTTTCTTAAATTAATTTGTGAAGGGGCCCTAAAAGAGACGTCCTTTAGACAATAACAGAGCCTGTGTATGTACATTTCGGGTTATTCATGGATGCTACTTACCTGCGACCATTGGTTTGGGCACCAAAATATGTAGGGCTCTTGTATAATGCCCCATAGTTAGATGTCCGTGATACATAAAAGGTAAAACATATGACCATGCAAATTACAAGTTATAGAGGATTTAGCTCAGTAATCCGGATATTCTTTTTTTGCAGGTTCTTCCACATCTGAAGTAACAAAAACTCCAGTAACAACTACAACATGTGCTGGTCCTGATTGTCCCCCCACTACAACCTCAATCCCCACTAGTCCAACTGGAAGTACAAAAGTCACACCTGGTCCATCTACTACAACTGGTAATTCTACATTGTCTCTTATTCTACAGCAGTGATCATTTATAATACTGGACAACGAAGGTTCTGCTTCCTGAACACTTTTGGGTGTATCCCATGTAATTTCATCTGCTGATCACAAAAATCACCTTGAAAATTTTCTGTCACATACTGTTTTTGTAAAATCTTGTGTTTGAGTTATTTTTTTTACATGTCTTTAGGCTGTCCATGTATTGTATTGTCCACAATATATGTCATTTATAGGCAATTAATATAACCATGGGCCTTCCCAGCCTAGTAATACCATCCCCCTGCTGTCTGCTTTACCTTTTCTGGTTAACAAAACTGAGGGGACTCTAAGTCATTTTTTTTCATTTAGCAACTTATTTGCCTAAGTAGCTGTACAAGCTATCTGTCTGTCTATCTGTCTGTCTGTCTGTCTGTCTGTCTGCCTGTCTGCCTGTCTGTCTGCCTGCCTGTCTGTCTGCCTGTCTGTCTGTCTGCCTTTCTGTCTGCCTGTCTGCCTGTCTGTCTGTCTGCCTGTCTGTCTGCCTGTCTGTGTGCCTGTCTGTCTGCCTGCCTGTCTGTCTGTCTGTCTATTTATCTATCTATCTATGTCTATAATTCATGCATGTGACTTGGCTACTAACATTGGGCTCTGCTATGATTAGGACTATTGTATAATGCCCCATAGTTAGATATCTGTGATACATAAAAGGTAAAACATATGAACATACAAATTACAAGTTATAGAGGATTTAGCTCAGTAATTCGGATATTTTTTTTTTGCAGGTTCTTCCACATCTGAAGTAACAAAAACTCCAGTAACAACTACAACATGTGCTGGTCCTGATTGTCCCCCCACTACAACCTCAATCCCCACTAGTCCAACTGGAAGTACAAAAGTCACACCTGGTCCATCTACTACAACTGGTAATTCTACATTGTCTCTTATTCTACAGCAGTGATCATTTATAATACTGGACAACGAAGGTTCTGCTTCCTGAACACTTTTGGGTGTATCCCATGTAATTTCATCTGCTGATCACAAAAATCACCTTGAAAATTTTCTGTCACATACTGTTTTTGTAAAATCTTGTGTTTGAGTTATTTTTTTTACATGTCTTTAGGCTGTCCATGTATTGTATTGTCCACAATATATTTCATTTATAGGCAATTAATATAACCATGGGCCTTCCCAGCCTAGTAATACCATCCCCCTGCTGTCTGCTTTACCTTTTCTGGTTAACAAAACTGAGGGGACTCTAAGTCATTTTTTTTCATTTAGCAACTTATTTGCCTAAGTAGCTGTACAAGCTATCTGTCTGTCTATCTGTCTGTCTGTCTGTCTGTCTGTCTGTCTGCCTGTCTGCCTGTCTGCCTGTCTGTCTGCCTGTCTGTCTGCCTGTCTGCCTTTCTGTCTGCCTGTCTGCCTGTCTGTCTGTCTGCCTGTCTGTCTGCCTGTCTGTGTGCCTGTCTGTCTGCCTGCCTGTCTGTCTGTCTGTCTATTTATCTATCTATCTATGTCTATAATTCATGCATGTGACTTGGCTACTAACATTGGGCTCTGCTATGATTAGGACTATTGTATAATGCCCCATAGTTAGATATCTGTGATACATAAAAGGTAAAACATATGAACATACAAATTACAAGTTATAGAGGATTTAGCTCAGTAATTCGGATATTTTTTTTTTGCAGGTTCTTCCACATCTGAAGTAACAAAAACTCCAGTAACAACTACAACATGTGCTGGTCCTGATTGTCCCCCCACTACAACCTCAATCCCCACTAGTCCAACTGGAAGTACAAAAGTCACACCTGGTCCATCTACTACAACTGGTAATTCTACATTGTCTCTTATTCTACAGCAGTGATCATTTATAATACTGGACAACGAAGGTTCTGCTTCCTGAACACTTTTGGGTGTATCCCATGTAATTTCATCTGCTGATCACAAAAATCACCTTGAAAATTTTCTGTCACATACTGTTTTTGTAAATTCTTGTGTTTGAGTTATTTTTTTTACATGTCTTTAGGCTGTCCATGTATTGTATTGTCCACAATATATGTCATTTATAGGCAATTAATATAACCATGGGCCTTCCCAGCCTAGTAATACCATCCCCCTGCTGTCTGCTTTACCTTTTCTGGTTAACAAAACTGAGGGGACTCTAAGTCATTTTTTTTCATTTAGCAACTTATTTGCCTAAGTAGCTGTACAAGCTATCTGTCTGTCTATCTGTATGTCTGTCTGTCTGTCTGCCTGTCTGTCTGCCTGCCTGTCTGTCTGCCTGTCTGTCTGTCTGCCTTTCTGTCTGCCTGTCTGTCTGTCTGCCTGTCTGTCTGCCTGTCTGTGTGCCTGTCTGTCTGCCTGCCTGTCTGTCTGCCTGTCTGTCTGTCTGCCTTTCTGTCTGCCTGTCTGCCTGTCTGTCTGTCTGCCTGTCTGTCTGCCTGTCTGTGTGCCTGTCTGTCTGCCTGCCTGTCTGTCTGTCTGTCTATTTATCTATCTATCTATGTCTATAATTCATGCATGTGACTTGGCTACTAACATTGGGCTCTGCTATGATTAGGACTATTGTATAATGCCCCATAGTTAGATATCTGTGATACATAAAAGGTAAAACATATGAACATACAAATTACAAGTTATAGAGGATTTAGCTCAGTAATTCGGATATTTTTTTTTTGCAGGTTCTTCCACATCTGAAATAACAAAAACTCCAGTAACAACTACAACATGTGCTGGTCCTGATTGTCCACCCACTACAACCTCAATCCCCACTAGTCCAACTGGAAGTACAAAAGTCACACCTGGTCCATCTACTACAACTGGTAATTCTACATTGTCACTAAATCATTTATAACCGGCAATGTCCACAATATATGTGTTGTTATGTTGTATATATGCAAGTAATGTAACCATAGGCCCTCCCAGCCTGATAATACCATGCCCCAGCTGTCTGCTCTACCTATTATTATTATTATTTATTATTATAGCGCCATTTATTCCATGGCGCTTTACAAGTGAAAGAGGGTATACGTACAACAATCATTAACAGTGCAAAACAGACTGGTATAGGAGGAGAGAGGACCCTACCCGCGAGGGCTCACAGTCTACAGGGAACGGGTGATGGTACAATAGCTGAGAACAGAGCTGGTTGCACAGTGGTCTACTGGACTGAGAGCTATTGTAGGTTGTAGGCTTGTTGGAAGAGGTGGGTCTTGAGGTTTCTCTTGAAGCTTTCCACGGTAGGGGAGAGTCTGATGTGCTGAGGTAGAGCGTTCCAGAGTATGGGGGATGCACGGGAGAAATCTTGTACGCGATTGTGGGAAGAGGAGATGAGAGAGGAGCAGAGAAGGAGATCTTGTGAGGATCTGAGGTTGCGCGCAGGTAGGTACTGGGAGACTAGGTCACAGATGTAGGGAGGAGACAGGTTGTGCATGGCTTTGTATGTCATGGTTAGTGTTTTGAACTGGAGTCGTTGGGTCATGGGAAGCCAGTACCTTTGCTGTTTATCAAAAAATGGGAGGACCCCAAGTCATTTTTTTCATTTAGTTATTTATTTAGCAAAATAGCTCTATCTATCTGTATATCTATTTATCTCTCTATCTATCTATCTATCTATCTATCTATCTCTATCTATTTATCTATCTCTCTATCTATCTATCTATTTTTACACACCTTTTACACATCCAAACCATTCATTTCCCCATCATGAGTTATTTTCCGGTACGTGTCACACAGGTGACACACGGATGTCACACGGATCTCACACACGGATGTCACATAGATCACACACGGATAGCCACAAAGATGGAAAAAACGGACACATGTATTTTCTTAAATGAATTTGTGAATTGGCCCTAATAGAGACGTCCTTTAGACAATATCAGAGCCTGTGTATGTACAATTTGGGTTATTCATGAATGCTACTTACCTGCGACCATTGATTTGGGCACCAAAATATTTAGGGCTCTTGTATAATGCCCCATAGTTAGATGTCCGTGATACATAAAAGGTAAAACATATGACCATGCAAATTACAAGTTATAAAGGATTTAGTTCAGTAATCCGGATATTCTTTTACCATTTTACAGGTTCTTCCACATCTGAAGTAACAAAAACTCCAGTAACAACTACAACATGTACTGGTCCTGATTGTCCCCCCACTACAACCTCAATCCCCACTAGTCCAACTGGAAGTACAAAAGTCTCACCTGGTCCATCTACTACAACTGGTAATTCTACATTGTCTCTTATTCTACAGCAGTGATCATTTATAATACTGGACAGTGAAGATTCTGCTTCCTGAACACTTTTGGGTGTATCTCATGTAATTTCAGCTGCTGATCTCAAAAATCACATTGAAAATTATTTGTCACATACTGTTTTTGTGAAATCTTCTGTTGGAGTTATTTTTTTACATGTCTTTAGGCTGTCCATGTATTGTATTGTCCACAATATATGCCATTTATAGGCAAGTAATATAACCAAGGGCCTTCCCAGCCTAGTAATACAATCCTCCAGCTGTCTGCTTTACCTTTTCTGGTTAACAAAAATGAGGGGACCCTAAGGCGGGCTTTGCACACTACGACATCGCAGGTGCGATGTCGGTGGGGTCAAATTGAAAATGACGCACTTCCGGCATCGCATGCGACATCGTAGTGTGTAAAGGCTCGATGGTATGATTAACGAGCGCAAAAGCGTCGTAATCGTATCATCGGTGCAGCGTCGGCGTAATCCATGATTACGCTGACGCGACAGTCCGATGTTGTTCCTCGCTCCTGCGGCAGCACACATCGCTGTGTGTGAAGCCGCAGGAGCGAGGAACATCTCCTACCGGCGTCACTGCGGCTTCCGTAGGATATGCGGAAGGAAGGAGGTGGGCGGGATGTTTACATCCCACTCATCTCCGCCCCTCCGCTCCGATTGGCCGCCTGGCGTGTGACGTCGCTATGACGCCGCACGACCCGCCCCCTTAACAAGGAGGCGGGTCGCCGGCCAGAGCGACGGTCGCAGGACAGGTGAGTCCATGTGAAGCTGCCGTAGCGATAATGTTCGCTACGGCAGCCATCACAAGGAAATCGCTGCTGTGACGGGGCGGGTACTATCGCGCTCGGCATCGCAGCATCGGCCTGTGATGTCGCAGCGTGCAAAGTACCCCTAAGTCATTTTTTTCATTTAGCAACTTATTTGCCTAAGTAGCTGTACAAGCTATCTATCTATCTATCTATCTATCTATCTATCTATCTATCTATCTATCTGTATCTGTCTGTCTGCCTGTCTGTCTCTCTGTCTATCTATGTCTATAATTCATGCATGTGACTTGGCTACTAAAATTGGGCTCTGCTATGATTAGGACTATTGTATAATGCCCTATAGTTAGATATCTGTGATAGATAAAAGGTAAAACATATGAACATACAAATTACAAGTTATAGAGGATTTAGCTCAGTAATTCGGATATTTTTTTTTTGCAGGTTCTTCCACATCTGAAATAACAAAAACTCCAGTAACAACTACAACTTGTGCTGGTCCTGATTGTCCACCCACTACAACCTCAATCCCCACTAGTCCAACTGGAAGTACCAAAGTCACACCTGGTCCATCTACTACAACTGGTAATTCTACATTGTCTCTTATTCTACAGCAGTGATCATTTATAATACTGGACAACGAAGATTCTGCTTCCTGAACACTTTTGGGTGTATCCTATGTAATTTCATCTGCTGATCACAAAAATCACCTTGAAAATGTCATAGTTACATAGGTTGAAAAAAAAGACCTAGTTCCATCTAGTTCAACCTTTCTTCACCAATTCTATATGTTGTCACTAAATCATTTATAACTGGCAATGTTGTGTGCACTGAGGAAATCATCCAGCCCCTTTTTTAAAATTTCCTGTCGTATACTGTTTTTGTGAAATCTTCCGTTTGAGTTATTTTTTTTTCATGTCTTGAGGTTGTCTATGTATTGTCCACAATATATGTGTTGTTATGTTGTTTATAGGCAAGTAATGTAACCATAGGCCCTCCCAGCCTGATAATACCATCCCCCAGCTGTCTGCTCTACCTTTGCTGTTTATCAAAAAATGGGAGGACCCCAAGTCATTTTTTTCATTTAGTTATTTATTTAGCAAAATAGCTCTATCTATCTATCTATCTATCTATTTTTACACACCTTTTACACATCCAAACCATTCATTTCCCCATCATGTGCTATTTTCCGGTACGTGTCACACGGATCACACACACACGGATGTCACATAGATCACACACGGATAGCCACAAAGACTGACAAAACGGACACATGTATTTTCTTAAATTAATTTGTGAAGGGGCCCTAAAAGAGACGTCCTTTAGACAATATCAGAGCCTGTGTATGTACAATTCGGGTTATTCATGGATGCTACTTACCTGCGACCATTGGTTTGGGCACTAAAATATTTAGGGCTCTTGTATAATGTTCCATAGTTAGATGTCCGTGATACATAAAAGGTAAAACATATGACCATGCAAATTACAAGTTATAAAGGATTTAGCTCAGTAATCCGGATATTCTTTTACCATTTTGCAGGTTCTTCCACATCTGAAGTAACAAAATCTCCAGTAACAACTACAACATGCGCTGGTCCTGATTGTCCACCCACTACAACCTCAATCCCCACTAGTCCAACTGGAAGTACAAAGGTCACACCTGGTCCATCTACTACAACTGGTAATTCTACATTGTCTCTTATTCTACAGCAGTGATCATTTATAATACTGGATGTGAGTGAAATACTTTCCTTCTTTGCCTCTGGAACTCCAAATTGACAAGATTTGTTTTACAAGCGCTCGCAAAATCAATACAGCACACACTTAGTATGGTGTACTCAAAGAATTTTCCTTTCTTAGTACATGTGACCAGTTTATTTAGCGTCATAGGGCTATTGTATAATGCTGCATTGTTAGATATCTGTGATACATAAAAGGTTAAACAAATGAATGAGCCAATTACAAGTTATAGAGGATTTAGCTCAGTAATCCGGATATTGTTTTTGTTGCAGGTTCTTCCACATCTGAAGTAACAAAAACTCCAGTAACAACTACAACATGTGCTGGTCCTGATTGTCCCCCCACTACAACCTCAATCCCCACTAGTCCAACTGGAAGTACAAAAGTCACACCTGGTCCATCTACTACAACTGGTAATTCTACATTGTCTCTTATTCTACAGCAGTGATCATTTACAATACTGGACAACGAAGATTCTGCTTCCTGAACACTTTTGGATGTATCCCATGTCACTTGAGCTACTGATCACGAAAATCACCTTGAAAATTTCCTGTCATAGTTACATAGGCTGAAAAAAACCCCTAGATCCATCTAATTCACCCTTCCTCCACCAATTATATATGTTGTCACTAAATCATTTATAACCATCAATGTTGTGTACTGAGGAAATCATCCAGCCCTTTTTTAAAAATTCCTGTCGTATACTGTTTTTGTGTCTTCTGTTTGAGTTATTTTTTTTCTCCATGTCTTCAAGCTTTCCATGTGTTGTCCACAATATATGTGTTATGTCATTCATAAGCAAGCAACGTAACAATGGGCCCTCCCAGCCTGGTAATACCATCCCCCAGCTGTCTGCTTTAGGCTGCTTTCACACTTGCATTGTTTTGCATCCATCACAATCAGTTGTGTGACTGATGCAACGGATGCATTGCAGATAGAGGCACAACTGATGCGACTGATGCTGAAAAAAAAACAATCCGTTTTTTTCTTTTTACTGTTTTTCCAGCGGCCAGCTTTTCTGAACGATCAGCTGATCGCCCGGAGGCCGGATTTTGTGAATGATCATTGTTAACAAAAGCCGGCCACTGGGCGATCAGCTGATCGTTCACAAAAGCCGGGCGATCAGCGCAAGTGTGAACACAGCCTTACCTTTCTGTTTATCAAAAATGGGAGGACCCCAAGTCATTTTTTTCATTTAATTATTTATTTGACTAAATATCTGTACAAGCTATCTAGCAATCTAATATCTATTTATCTATCAATCTATCTTTACACACCTTTTACACATCCAAACCATTAATTTCAGTATTATGATTCCCAATCATCCTTGCAGAGGTCATTCTATAGCCGCTATCGGAGCCTGTGTATATACTATAGAGGTACTGTAATTCATGGATGTGACTTGGCTGCTAGCATTGGGCTCCGCTATGATTAGGGCCATTGTATAATGCTGCATAGTTAGATATCCATGATACATAAAAGGTAAAACATATGAACATACAAATTACAAGTTATAGAGAATTTAGCTCAGTAATCCGGATATTGTTTTTGTTGCAGGTTCTTCCACATCTGAAGTAACAAAAACTCCCGTAACAACTACAACATGCGCTGGTCCTGATTGTCCACCCACTACAACCTCAATCCCCACTAGTCCAACTGGAAGTACAAAAGTCTCACCTGGTCCATCTACTACAACTGGTAATTCTACATTGTCTCTTATTCTACAGCAGTGATCATTTATAATACTGGACAACGAAGATTCTGCTTCCTGAACACTTTTGGATGTATCCCATGTCACTTGAGCTACTGATCACGAAAATCACCTTGAAAATTTCCTGTCATAGTTACATAGGTTGAAAAGGAAGACCCTGGTCCATCTAGTTCAACCTTCCTCCACCAATTATATATTTTGTCACTAAATCATTTATAACCAGCAATGCTGTGTACTGAGGAAATCATCCAGCCCTTTTTTTAAATTTCCTGTCACATACTGTTTTTGTGAAATCTTCCGTTTGAGTTATTTTTTTTCATGTCTTCAGGTTGTCCATGTATTCGCCACAATATATTTGTTGTTATGTTGTTTATAGGCAAGTAATGTAAACATAGGCCCTCCCAGCCTGATAATACCATCCCCCAGCTGTCTGCTCTACCTTTGCTGTTTATCAAAAAATGGGAGGACCCCCAGTAATTTTTTTCATTTAGTTATTTATTTATCAAAATAGCTGTCTCTATCTATCTATCTATCCCTCTATCTATCCCTCTATCTATCTATCCCTCTATCTATCTATCTCTCTATCTCTCTATCTATCTATCTCTCTATCTATCTCTCTATCTATTTTTACACACCTTTTACACATCCAAACCATTAATTTCCCCATCATGTGTTATTTTCCTGTACGTGTCACACAGGTGACACACGGATGTCACATGGATCTCACACACGGATGTCACATAAATCACACACGGATAGCCACAAAGATGGAAAAAATGGACACATGTATTTTCTTAAATGAATTTGTGAATTGGCCCTAATAGAGACGTTGTTTAGACAATATCAGAGCCTGTGTGTGTACAATTCGGGTTATTCATGAATGCTACTTACCTGCGACCATTGGTTTGGGCATCAAAATATTTAGGGCTCCTCCCCATAGTTAGATGTCCGTGATACATAAAAGGTAAAACATATGACCATGCAAATTACAAGTTATAGAGGATTTAGCTCAGTAATCCGGATATTGTTTTTGTTGCAGGTTCTTCCACATCTGAAGTAACAAAAACTCCAGTAACAACTACAACATGTGCTGGTCCTGATTGTCCCCCCACTACAACCTCAATCCCCACTAGTCCAACTGGAAGTACAAAAGTCACACCTGGTCCATCTACTACAACTGGTAATTCTACATTGTCTCTTATTCTACAGCAGTGATCATTTATAATACTGGACAACGAAGATTCTGCTTCCTGAACACTTTTGGGTGTATCCTATGTAATTTCAGCTGCTGATCACAAAAATCACATTGAAAATTTTCTATCACATACTGTTTTTGTGAAATCTTCTGTTTGAGTTATTTTTTGACATGTCTTTAGGCTGTCCATGTATTGTATTGTCCACAATATATGTCATTTATAGGCAAGTATTATAACCATGGGCCTTCCCAGCCTGGTAATACCATCCCCCAGCTGTCTGCTTTACCTTTTCTGGTTAACAAAAATGAGGGGACCCTAAGTCATTTTTTTCATTCAGCTACTTATTTGCCTAAGTAGCTGTACAAGCTATCTATTTATCTCTATCTATCTATCTATCTATCTATCTATCGATCTATCTATCTGTCTGTCTGTCTGTCTATCTATGCCTATAATTCATGCATGTGACTTGGCTACTAAAATTGGGCTCTGCTATGATTAGGGCTCTTGTATAATGCCCCATAGTTAGATATCTGTGATAGATAAAAGGTAAAACATATGAACATACAAATTACAAGTTATAGAGGATTTAGCTCAGTAATTCGGATATTTTTTTTTGCAGGTTCTTCCACATCTGAAGTAACAAAAACTCCAGTAACAACTACAACATGTGCTGGTCCTGATTGTCCACCCACTACAACCTCAATCCCCACTAGTCCAACTGGAAGTACAAAAGTCTCACCTGGTCCATCTACTACAACTGGTAATTCTACATTGTCTCTTATTCTACAGCAGTGATCATTTAAAATACTGGACAACGAAGATTCTGCTTCCTGAACACTTTTGGATGTATCCCATGTATTTGAGCTGCTGATCACAAAAATCACCTTGAAAATTTCCTGTCATAGTTACATAGGTTGAAAAAAAAGACCCCGGTCCATCTAGTTCAACCTTCCTCCACCAATTATATATTTTGTCACTAAATCATTTATAACCGGCAATGTTGTGTACTGAGGAAATCATCCAGCCCTTTTTTAAAAATTCCTGTCGTATACTGTTTTTGTGAAATCTTCTGTTTGAGTAAGGCTGCTTTCACACTACGTTTTTTTAACATGCATTATGAACGTTTTTTTGCTGCAAAAGCGGATCCTGCTTTTACAGCAAAAAAACACATGCAAACGCATGGGTTATTTTGCAGGATCCTGTCACTTTAAGTTTATGGGCGGGCATTGGAGTCATGTGATCGGGAGTGAGGGGAACTGAACGTGCCAGACTGGGAGCCGACATCTGACAGCTGTGGAGGCTCGTAACCAAGGTAAACATCGGGTAACTTGCTTGGATACCTGATATTTACATTGGTTACGAGCGTCTGCAGCTGCTAGGAGTCTGTTCCCTGCACACGTAAACAAGATAAACATCTGGTAACTAAGACCGCGGTTACCCAATGTTTACCTTGGTTACGAGCGTCCTCCGCTCTCAGGCGGGGGAGAGTGGAGAGAGAGGGAAGGGGAAAAAGGGAGGTGGAGAGAGAGACTGATCACGCGAGGCTAGTTTCTGTGCCTGCTCAGTAGAGCAAGCAGGATCCTGTCTATCAGCATGCCAGCAGTCACATGCGTTTGCGTGCTGTTTAGTCAGGATCCAGCAATTTGCAGTATTTGGACGCAGCTCAAAAATGCTACAAGTTGCGTTTTTGAAAAAAGTTAAAAAACTGCAAGTCGCTGGATCCTTACTATAACGCACGCAAACGCAGGTGAACGCATGTTGACGCAAGTCCATTGCAAATGCATTGAAATGAAAACGCATTTGCACTGGATCCGTTTTTGCGTTAAAAAATGTTCATGACGGATGTTAAAAAAACGTAGTGTGAAAGCAGCCTTATTTTTTTTTCTCCATGTCTTCAAGCTTTCCATGTGTTGTCCACAATATATGTGTTGTTAAGTCATTCATAGGCAAGCAACGTAACAATGGGCCCTCCCAGCCTGGTAATACCATCCCCCAGCTGTCTGCTTTAGGCTGCTTTCACACTTGCGTTGTTTTGCATCCGTCACAATCAGTTGTGTGACTGATGCAATGGATGCATTGCAGATAGAGGCCAAACTGATGTGACTGATGCTGAAAAAAAACAATCCGTTTTTTTTTTTTTTTTTTACTGTTTTACCAGCGGCCAGCTTTTCTGAACGATCAGCTGATCGCCCGGCGGCCGGCTTTTGTGAATGATCATCGTTAACAAAAGCCGGCCACCAGGCGATCAGCTGATCGTTCACAAAAGCCGAACGCCGGCCAATCAGCTGATCATTCACAAAAGCCGGGCGATCAGCGCAAGTGTGAAAACAGCCTTACCTTTCGGTTTATCAAAAATGGGAGGACCCCAAGTAATTTTTTTCATTTAGTTATTTATTTGACTAAATAGCTGTACAAGCTATCTAGCAATCTAATATCTATCTATCTATCTATCTATCTATCTATCTATCTATCTATCTATCTATCTATCTATTAATCTTTACACACCTTTTACACATCCAAACCATTAATTTCAGTATCATGATTCCCAATCATCCTTGCAGAGGCTGTTCTATAGCCGCTATCAGAGCCTGTGTATGTACTATAGAGGTAATTCATGGATGTGACTTGGCAGCTAGCATTGGGCTCCGCTATGATTAGGGCCATTGTATAATGCTGCATTGTTAGATATCCATGATACATAAAAGGTAGAACATACGAAGAAGCAAACTACAAGTTATAGAGGATTTAGCTCAGTAATTCGGATATTGTTTTTGTTGCAGGTTCTTCCACATCTGAAGTAACAAAAACTCCAGTAACAACTACAACATGTGCTGGTCCTGATTGTCCCCCCACTACAACCTCAATCCCCACTAGTCCAACTGGAAGTACAAAAGTCACACCTGGTCCATCTACTACAACTGGTAATTCTACATTGTCTCTTATTCTACAGCAGTGATCATTTATAATACTGGACAGCGAAGATTCTGCTTCCTGAACACTTTTGGGTGTATCCTATGTAATTTCATCTGCTGATCACAAAAATCACAATGAAAATTTTCTATCACATACTGTTTTTGTGAAATCTTCTGTTTGAGTTATTTTTTGACATGTCTTTAGGCTGTCCATGTATTGTATTGTCCACAATATATGTCATGTATAGGCAAGTAATATAACCATGGGCCTTCCCAGCCTGGTAATACCATCCTCCAGCTGTCTGCTTTACCTTTTCTGGTTAACAAAAATGAGGAGACCCTAAGTCATTTTTTTCATTCAGCTACTTATTTGCCTAAGTAGCTGTACAAGCTATCTATTTATCTCTATCTATGTATCTATCAATCTATCTATCTATCTATCTATCTATCTATCTATCTATCTATCTGTCTGTCTGTCTGTCTGTCTATCTATGCCTATAATTCATGCATGTGACTTGGCTACTAACATTGGGCTCTGCTATGATTAGGACTATTGTATAATGCCCCATAGTTAGATATCTGTGATAGATAAAAGGTAAAACATATAAATTACAAGTTATAGAGGATTTAGCTCAGTAATCCGGATATTGTTTTTGTTGCAGGTTCTTCCACATCTGAAGTAACAAAAACTCCAGTAACAACTACAACATGTACTGGTCCTGATTGTCCACCCACTACAACCTCAATCCCCACTAGTCCAACTGGAAGTACAAATGTCACACCTGGTCCATCTACTACAACTGGTAATTCTACATTGTCTCTTATTCTACAGCAGTGATCATTTATAATACTGGACAACGAAGATTCTGCTTCCTGAACACTTTTGGATGTATCCCATGTCACTTGAGCTACTGATCACGAAAATCACCTTGAAAATTTCCTGTCATAGTTACATAGGTTGAAAAACAAAACCTAGGTCCATCTAATTCAACCTTCCTCCACCAATTATATATGTTGTCACTAAATCATTTATAACCGGCAATGTTGTGTACTGAGGAAATCATCCAGTTATTTTTTTAAAATTTCCTGTCGTATACTGTTTTTGTGAAATCTTCTGTTTGAGTTATTTTTTTTCTCCATGTCTTCAAGCTTTCCATGTGTTGTCCACAATATATGTGTTGTTATGTCATTCATAGGCAAGCAACGTAACAATGGGCCCTCCCAGCCTGGTAATACTATCCCCCAGCTGTCTGCTTTAGGCTGCTTTCACACTTGCGTTGTTTTGCATCCGTCACAATCAGTTGTGTGACTGATGCAATGGATGCATTGCAGATAGTGGCACAACTGATGCGACTGATGCTGGAAAAAAAACAATCCGTTGTTTGTTTTTTTTTACTGTTTTACCGGCGGCCAGCTTTTGTGAACGATCAGCTGATTGTCTGGCGGCCGGCTTTTGTGAATGATCATTGTTAACAAAAGCCGTCCGCTGGGCGATCAGCTGATTGTTCTCAAAAGCCGGCCGCCGGCCGATCAGCTCATCGTTCCGGCCGCTGGGACTAGAACTGAATTTACAATCCATCATGGTTTTTTACCGTGCGCATGCTCACAGTAAAAAAACAATCCGCCGCACACAAAAAACGTTACATTCAGCGTTGCTGTCGCCTGACAGTCAGTCAGTAAACGACTGATCCTTCACGCAGCGGATGCATTGCAGGGCCATCAGTCACAATCCGTCGCTAATAGAAGTCTATGGGGAAAAACGGATACTGTAATTCCTCAAGGCGACGGATTGTGATTGATGCAAAACAATGCAAGTGTGAAAACAGCTTTACCTTTCTGTTTATCAAAAATGAGAGGACCCCAAGTCTTTTTTTTTCATTTAGTTATTTATTTGACTAAATAGCTGTACAAGCCATCTAGCAATCTAATATCTATCTATCAATCTATCTTTACACACCTTTCACACATCCAAACCATTAATTTCAGTATCATGATTCCCAATCATCCTTGCAGAGGTCATTCTATAGCCGGTATCAGAGCCTGTGTATGTACTATAGAGGTAATTCATGGATGCGACTTGGCTGCTAGAATTGGGCTCCGCTAGGATTAGGGCCATTGTATAATGCTGCAGTTAGAATATCCATGATACATAAAAGGCAAATTACAAGTTATAGAGGATTTAGCTCAGTAATCCGGATATTGTTTTTGTTGCAGGTTCTTCCACATCTGAAGTAACAAAAACTCCCGTAACAACTACAACATGTGCTGGTCCTGATTGTCCCCCCACTACAACCTCAATCCCCACTAGTCCAAATGGCAGTACAAAAGTCACACCTGGTCCATCTACTACAACTGGTAATTCTACATTGTCTCTTACTCTACAGCAGTGATCATTTATAATACTGGACAACGAAGATCCTGCTTCCTGAACACTTTTGGGTGTATCCCATGTATTTGAGCTGCTGACCACAAAAATCACCTTGAAAATTTCCTGTCATAGTTACTTAGGTTGAAAAAGAAGACCCTGGTCCATCTAGTTCTACCTCCCTCAACCAATGATATATTTTGTCACTAAATCATTTATAACCGGCAATGTTGTGTGCACTGAGGAAATCATCCGGCCCTTTTAAAAAATTTCCTGTCACATACTGTTTTTGTGAAATCTTCTGTTTGAGGTTTTTTTTTTCATGTCTTCAGGCTGTCCATGCATTGTCCACAATTATGTTATTATGTATATTATAGGCCCTCCCAGCCTGGTAATACCATCCTCCAGCTGTCTGCTTTAACTTTTCTGGTTAACAAAAATAGGATGACCCTAAGTCATTTTTTTTCATTTAGTTATTTATTTGGCTAAGTAGTTGTAGGAGCTATGTAACTATCTGTCTATCTATCTATCTAGCTATCTACCTATCCATCTACCTATCTATCTACCTATCCATCTACCTATCCCTCTATCTATCTATCTATCTATCTATCTATCTATCTATCCCTATATCTATCTATCTATCTATCCCTCTATCTATCTATCTATCCCTCTATCTATCTATCTATCTATCTATCCATCCATCTATCCATCAATCCATCCATCCATCCATCCATCCATCCATCCATCCATCCATCCATCTATCCATCCATCTATCTATCTATCCATCCATCCATCTATCTATCTATCTATCTATCTATCTATCTATCTATCTATCTATCTATCTATCTATGATTTATCTATCTTTGCACACCTTTTACACATCCATACCATTCATTTCAGTATCACGTGTTATTTTCCGGTACGTGTCACACGGATCACACACTCAGATGCCCACAAGGATGGAAAAACACACTTGTGTTTTTAAAATGGATGTGTGAAGGGGGCCTAATAAAGACATCCTTTAGCCAATATCAGAGCCTGTGTATATGCTATTGGGGTTATTCATGGATGCTATTTACCTGTGAGCATTAGTTTGGGCACCGGTATATATAGGGCTATTGTATACAGTCAAATATCCATGATACATATGAGGTAAAAGCTAAAACATGTCAATATGCAAACTACAACTGATAAAGGAATTAGCTGAGTAATCCTGATATTCCATTTTGCAGGTACTTCTACATCTGAAGTAACAACAGCTACTATAACATGTGGTGGTCCTGGTTGTTTAACGACAACGACCCCAACCACCACTTCCACCTCTACTACAGTGGGATCAACTGTGACCGGAGTGACCAGCCCATCTCCAACAAGTGGTAATTCTCCATCCTCTTATTGTACAGCTGTGATCACTAATAATATTGTTGTTCCTGTGCTAAGAACGTAAAAATGGCTTTGCGCAAAGGTTATCCTTTAGCCGGTATCAGACCTTGTACAGGTACAATAGGGGTAATTCATGGATGCTACTTGCCTGCTAGCATTGGTTCGGGCACCGCTAGGATTAGAACTGTCGCATACTTAAATATCCATGATAGATAAAAGGTAAAACATATGAATAAGCAAACTACAAGCTAGGGTAAGCGCACATGTCGAGTTGTCTCGTTTATCCCTCATTTTTTTCCTGCACGTATTTTTTTCTGAAAATCTCCTGCACACGTTGCTTATTCTTTGTTTGCAGATTAAGTGTTCTTGCAGCATTTTTGATCCATTCTAAAGATTGGGGAAAATACACAAAACAAATCTGCAAAAGTATGTGTTTTATAGGCATAATTTTTCCTGTCAAGAGACACATTTTTGATGCAGTACGAGTAAAGCTCTGAAGGTCTGCTCACCTCCATACACAAAACACTGAGTGAATCAAAAGGTCTTCATTTTACCTTGCTAGGGTGGAGATATGGTGAATAGCCGTCCTACCTACCATATCTCTTCAGCTAGTCACAAAAACCCAGCCCTGTTATGGCTGTTTAACACTCTCAGCATATAACATGCTTGAGACTGCTTCTGGGATCACATCACTGAGGCTAACAACCTCAGTGAAACATATCTCCACTCTAGGATTTTACCATTGACCATAATATTGCAGCATTACCCCTTTGGCATTGGCTGAAGGTGATGTATGGGGATAGCGATGGCTGAAACTAATTGCCAATTAGTACTTATAAGCGGAGACTAAAGGGGCTAAACACGCTGTGTTATCGCTAACGAATTATCGTTGGGGTCACGGAGTTTGTGACGCACATCCGGTGTCGTTAGCGACATTGCAGCGTGTAACACGTACGAGCGACCTTAAACGATCGCAAAAGAGACAAAAATCGTTGGTTTTGGAGAGGTCGTCCAAACACCAAAAATCGTTGTCTCGTACGTAACAATGTTGTTCCTCGTTCCTGCGGCAGCACACACCGCTATGTGTGACACCGCAGAAGCAACGAACATCTTCTTACCTGCCTTCACCGGCAATGCAGAAGGAAGGAGGTGGGCGGGATGTTCCGGTCGCTCATCTCCGCGCCTTCTCTGCTACTGGACGGCAGTTGTGTGACGTCGCTGTGGCGCCGCACGACCTGCCCCCTTAGAAAGGAGGCGGATTGCAGTCCAGAGCGACGTCGCAGAGCAGGTAAGTCCATGTGACGGGAGTTAGCGATGTTGTGCGCCACGGGCAGCGATTTGCCCGTGACGCACAACCGACGGGGGCGGGTACGTTCGCTAGGGATATCGGTACCGATATCGCAGCGTGTAAATCCCCCTTTAGGCCCGGTGCACATTTTGCAGATTTGTCGCCTTTTTTTTCCTCCGCAGAGTTGTCACAATTTGATGGTGCCAGCAAAGGAAATGAGAATCCTGAACTCTCATGTGCACGTTGCTTATTTTCTTCTTGTATTTTTGGGCAATTCTGTCACTGTTTGTGCTGCAGATTTCATTCATACTAATGAGTGAGAAAAATCTGCATCAAAAATGCACCGAAAACGTGTCAAAAATGCATGTTTTTTTGCCACCACATTTTGCTGCCAAGAGATGTAGAAATCGTGCAAAAATTTCTGCACCAAATTAACGTGTGCACATAAGATAATATTAGAGCAGTCAATGTTGGTTAGCAGATATACTCAAAACATGCTGCATTTTTTTTTTAAGAAGACTGATATGAAAAAAAGCCAAGTGTCAACCAATCCAACGAACATTGTTTGCCACATTTGCATTTTTAACTGTAAACTATTTAAATGGTACAGACACATACAGATTTGGGGCTATAAATCATCTTTGCAATTGGAAAATATTAAAAGGAACCTGTCACCAGATTTGCGGCCTATAAGCTTCGGCCACCACCAGTGGGCTCTTATATACAGCATTCTAAAACTTCTATAGGCTTCCTGTATCACACTTCATAACTGGGACACATGGAGCCTGTAGAAGCAAAATACCATAAAAATTGTTAATTAAATCCAACTGCAAAAATAATTTTTAGCAAAAACATATACATATATTTAAGTAAAAAAAAAAAAATATCCAGAGTTGTAATGGAAATGTCCATCTTTGTATGTAGAGGGGTTGGTTATAGGTAATCTACACGATTGTTTGATGTAAATCCTTCCTCAATCACAGCAATTTACATAAGGAATTAAAGCCCAGACTAACAAGGCCTACACAGCGACTTACACTACCGTTGCACGAACAAAGCTCGCTTGGTACCGCAGCTACTTTACGACATTATAGAAAAGAATAAAGTTGTATTGCGACAGCCTACACTACTGCAACCGTGACAAGCAAGTCGGTTTGGCCTTTTTGCAGCTTGCTTGTCGTAGGTGCCCATTCCCTTATATCTTGTCACAATGTGGAAGTGGCACCCAAGGAACGTCAGTCGAAGTCAAAGTCGCCACGTAGTCCTATTCTTTGAGTCTATTTACATGGACTGATCCGCGGCACCAAATAACTGCTGATGGGTAAACAAAACAAAAAGTACATAAATGAAAAAATCAGTGAAAGATACGCACTGAATAATCTGTAGTAGATCACTCTGTGCGTGTAGACTATTATTGTTTTCGGTGCTGTGATTCCTGTTTACCCAAGATGATGCATCACCGAGAACGATGTTCTTCTGATCGACAGCCTGTTTTCCTGAAAGATTTGGATAAGTCATTCACGATAATCTTTCAGTGTAAATGCAGCACAAAGAATGTCTTAGAAGCATGGTTCTGTGACTTGGTGCCTCGTACAAACCCTTAGTATGTATCGTTTAGTACTGTGCTTTAATTACTAAGATTTGGGGGCCTGATATTTTCTGCATCTGCTTCTGGTACTGACCCTTGGCAGCATCTGCAGGGTTTGACTGTGGTTCTAACCCTGGTCCTTTCTTGGTTCGGGTACGGTTTCTTATCTCTGACCTGGATCTTAAACATCTCCTAGTTTGGATTCTGGATTCTTCTTGGGTTTATTTCTGATCCTGACTGGTGCGCACTTCTGACTTCACCTTTTGGTTCCACACTGGCTTCCACCTCTCTCAGCTTCTGATCCTGGTTTTGCTAATATTTGTAAAATGTAACATCTGGTCCTGACTGCAGACCTTCTCCTGGTTCTGGAACTTTTCAGGTGACTCCGGTTCTTGTTCTACTGCTCAAGCTCTACTCACAGTTGCACCCATTTGGAGACAACTTTGAAGGCTGTTACCTGGGAACCTTCTTGCAGGAAGGAATTAATGTGAATATCAAAAGATTATTTAGACTCTTTTGTTAAGCCTGATCATCCTCAATCTGGTCATGGTAGAAGGTCTAATTCATTTTAATCAACCACTACAACGCTTACTAACCAGAATTCTTCTAAAGGTATAACCAAATGGCTGCCGGCCTCGGCACACACCTTCCAAAGAAGGATATGGAAGGAAGTTTTCTTGAAATTAAGAAGCTGGAATAGCAACGCCAAAACAAATGTCTAACAATGCTGCCATAACCGAAGGCTAAAAGAAACATCTTCAGTTCTCTATTGCTCTAGAAAATGCAACAATGCAATTCTTCTGTATATCTTTAAAGTATAGCAGAGATTTGCAAAGAATACTGCCTAACAGAGAGCAAAGCAGCAGATATATACTGCAGATAGACGTCTTCATTCAATTTTAACCCTTGTATCTTCTTCATATCTCCCAACTAACACAGCTGCAATCACAGGTTCAACACCTATTTCTAAGTCTGAAATAACAACCACATCCGGAACAAGAACTACTCAGGAACCTGTAACGAGCACAAGAACATCTCCAGATAGTGGCTCCTCCACTCGTGTTAGTGTAAGCACAAAATCCTCATCTGAAACAAGTGGTCCTACAGTATCAGGAAAGACAACAAAAGCTTCAAGTAGTGTTTCTAGTAACCCAACTACAGTCACAGGATCAGTTAAGACAACTAATCCAAATGTGACCGTAAACACTCAATCCACGGCAAGTTCTTCTCCAACACCTGCGCAGACTACAACATCTACACATGGTGCATCTACGACTTCAGGTCTAAGCTTCACAACCCCATTTAGGACAAGTGGTTCTTCAGTAACGGGAGAGACAACAAGTGCTGTATCAGGAAAGACCACTAGTCCAATTGTGACCTTGAACACTAAATCCACAGCAAGTGCTTCTCCAACGCCTGTAAAGACCACAAGTGGTGCGTATACTAGTACAATTGTAAGCTTAAACATCTGCTGACTGCAGAAAAAAGTTAAAGAGAGTCCATCAGTGAACTTCTTTTGGTGGTAGAGTTTGTAATGGTCCTAATTCAGTGATGATCCAAAGTCGGGGTGGATCGTGTATCCAGATCAAAGAGTTACAATCACTACCACCAGAAGAAGCTTACTGATGGATTAACAGTTACCACTTTCTGCTGCCATCTGTGTACTGTGATAAAAGTCTGTTTAGCCAAATGGTTAAAAATGTTTAGCGAAACCAAAGTGCAAAAATGAATTTCATTTCAAAGTAAATGCATTTATGCAAAAAATTCTATAAAACGTTTTAAGGGAAATGTTAATAAGTGTATGTACACAGAGGGGGCAGGCTATAGATTATTATACATGATTATATGACGATACAGTGTGCGTGTCTTAACTCCAAAAAGTTTAATCATATTTAAAGCTTGGACTAAGGACACACGCAAAAGGGCCGATTCAAGGCCATGAGCAAGTGTTGGTTAACTATATATACCGTATATGTGTGTGTTATACGGGCGCTTGCTTAGAAATAAGTGTTAAGTCTGTTTGTTCATCAACTATTTGTCCATGTAAATACAGTAGACCTTAAGGACCTACCACCTGGTCAAAATTGTCAAAAGATCTTTGCTCATAATTTATTCCTGCTGCTCCCCTTTGAATTCTGTGAGTGATTTTTATTACTTGAAAAGTTGAAGATTCTGAGATTTGAGTCTTTTTTAATACATTCGCCAAATTTTTATTACTCTACAAAGTTACAATGGGACCAACAAATCCTTTGTTAAGACCCCCCCAAAAAATTTGCTAAATAAAAAGGCCTAAATCTATTGGAACATAAGATGGAAACATTGAATAATCACCGGAGCAGCAGAAATAAATTTAATAACTGGCCACTTTTCTCCTGGTAATAGGTCGTCTCTAAGATATATATATATATATATATATATATATATATATATATATAGGGATGTCCTGAAGCATTGCCTTCTGTTGGTTGGTTCTTTCGTGGCTTATCTACAGCATAACTGTGCGCTTATGTTTTTCTCATACACGTTTTGTGGTCTAGAGCCCTAATTAGCCACATTTTACGTTCTGTAGTTTCCTGTATCAACTTCTGGCACTGACTTCTGATAACATCTACTAGTTCTGACTTTGGATCTAACTCTGGTTCTAGATTGGTTCTGATACTGTTCTTTATCTATGACTTTGAGCTCAATTTTCTCCTGGTTTGGATTCTGGTTCCTCCTGGGTGTTTCTCATCCTACACTGGTAACTCTATTGGTTCACAATCTGATTCCACACTGGTTTCCATCTCCTGGTTTTGCTCCTGATCCTGGTTTTCTCACTATTCCTGAAATCTAACATCTGGTCCTGACTACAGACTACATCTTCTGGTTCTGGAACTGTAAAGTGACTCTGGTTCTTGTGCTGCCGCTCAATCTCCGCTCACAGTTGCAATCATTCATAGATTACTCAGAAGTCTGTGAAGCCTGGACGTCTTATCACAGAAACTAATTAATGTGAAAACTCAAAGGATTCCTTAAATTTTTTACTTCACGTTTGTCAGCAATTGGTCAAGGTACAGGATCTAATATGTTCCAGTCATAGCAGCACTTACTAACCCCAATTCCTCTCGTGGTGTAACCAAACGACTGCCGTCCTCGGCACACAACTTCCATAGAGGGATATGGAAGGAAGTTTTCTTGGAACTAACAAGCTAAAATGATAACAAAAAGATAGATATCTAAAAATGCTGCAATTATCGGGGGCAAAAGGAACGTCTTCAATTCTCCAGAAAACATAACAATGCAATTCTTCTGTACATCTTTAAAGTACAAGAGAGTTTTACAAAGAATACTGCCTAACAGCATAGAAAACAGCAGATATATACTGCAGACAGACTGCTTCATCTTCATTCAATTTTAACTCATGTGTCTTCTTCATATCTCCCAACTAACACAGCTGCAATCACAGGATCAACGACTATTGATAAGTCTAAAATAACAACCACTTCTGGATCAAGAACTACTCAGGAACCTGTAACAAGCACGAGAACATCTCCAGATAGTGGGTCCTCCACTAGTGTTACTGTAACCACAAAATCCTCATCTGAAACAAGTGGTCCTACAGTATCAGGAAAGACAACAAGAGAATCAAGTAGTGTGTCAAGTAACCCAGGTACTGTCACAGGATCAGTTATGACAACTAATCCAAATGTGATCATAAGCACTCAATCCACGACAAGTGCTTCTCCAACGTCTGCGCAGACTACATCTACACATGGGGCATCTACTAGTTCAGGTCTAAGCTTCACAACCCTATCTAGGACAAGTGGTTCTTCAGTAACCGGAAAGACAACAAGTGTTGTATCTACTAGCCCAAGTAGTGTTACAGGATCAGGAAAGACTACTGTGAGCATAAGTACTCAATCCACAGCAAGTGCTTCTCCAACGCCTGCGCAGACTACAACATCTACACATGGGGCATCCACTAGTTCAGGTCTAAGCTTCACAACCCCATCTAGGACAAGTGGTTCTTCAGTAACTGGAAAGACAACAAGTGCTGTATCAGGAAAGACCACTAGTCCAATTGTGACCGTAAACACTCAATCCACAGCAAGTGCTTCTCCAACACCTATAAAGACCACAAGTGGTGCGTATGCTAGTACAATTGTAAGCTTAAACATCTGCTGACTGCCGAAAAAAAAGTTAAAGAGAGTCCATCAGTGTGCTTCTTTTGGTGGTAGTTTGTAATGGTCCTAATTCAGTGATCATCAAAAGCCGGGGTGGATCGTGTATCCAGATCAAAGAGTTGCAATCAGTACCACCAGAAGAAGCTTACTGACGGATTAACAGTTACCACTTTCTGCTGCCATCTGTGTGCTGTGGTAAACGTCTGTGGAGCCAAATGGTTAAAAATGTTTAATGAAGCCTAAATGCAAAAATGAATTTCACTTCAAAGTAAATGCATTTATGTAAACAATTCTATCAAAAGTTTAAGGGAGATGCCAATAAGTGTATGTAGATAGAGGGGGCAGGCTATAGATTATTATACATGATTATGTGACGATAAAGGCTGTCTTAACCCCAGAAAATTATAGTCATATTTAAAGCTTGGACGAAGGACACACTTAAAAGGGCCGATTTAAGGCCATGACCTAGTGTTGGTCAACTATATATACCGTATATGTGTATTATATGGGCTCTTGCTTAGAAATAAGTGTGAAGTCTATGTGTTCATCAACTATTTGTCCATGTAAATAGACCACCTGGTCAAAATCGTCAAAAGTCGCCAGTGTTTGCTCATAATTTATTCCTGCTGTTTCCCTTTGAATTCTGTGAGGAATTTTTACTCCTTGAAAAGTTAACGATTCTGAGATTTGGGTCTGTTTAATTCATACACCAAATATGTATTACTCTACATAGTTAGAATGTGACCAACAAACCCTTCGTAAAGACACCCCCCAAAAATGTGCTAAATAAAAAGGCCCATATCTATGGGAACGTATGCTGGAATTTAAGAAAAAATGGAACAATCACAGGAGCAGCAGAAATAAATTAAGAGTAATAACTGGCCACTTTTCTCCTGGTAACAGGTCCTCTCTATGATACATATAGGGGTGTCCTGAAGCATTGCCATCTGTTGGTTGGTTCTTTCGGTGGCTTATCTACAGCATAACTGTGTGTCTAGGTTTTTCTCATACACGTTTTGTGGTCTAAAGCCCTAATTAGCTACATTTTGGGTTCTATTATTTCCTGTATCAACTTCTGGTACTAACTTCTGATAACCTCTATTAGTTCTGGCTTTGGATTTCACCCTGGTTCTACATTGGTTCTGATACTGTTCTTTATCTATGACTTGGAACTCAATGTTCTTCTGGTTTGGATTCTGGTTCCTCCTGGGTGTTTCTCATCCTATACTGGTAATTCTATTGGTTCAAAATCTAATCCCACACTGGTTTCCATCTTCTGGTCTTGCTTCTGATCCTGGTTTTTCCACTGGTCCTGAAATCTAACATCTGGTCCTGACTACATCTTCTGGTTCTGGAACTGTAAAGTTACTCTGGTTCTTGTGCTGCCGCTCAATCTCTGTTCACAGTTGCAATCATTCAGAGATTACTCAGAAGTCTGTGAAGCCTGGAAGTCTTATCACAGAAACTAATAAATGTGAAAACTCAAAGGATTCCTTAAATTCTGTACCTCACATTTGCCAGCAATTGGTCATTATGGTCAAGGTACAGGATCTAACATGTTCCAGTCATAGCAGCACTTACTAACCCCAATTTTTCTCGTGGTGTAACCAAACGCCTGCTTTTTCTCGGCACACACCATCCATAGAGGGATATGGAAGGAGGTTTTCTTGGAACTAACAAGCTAAAATAATAACAGGAAGACAAATATCTAACAATGCTGCAATAACCGGGGGCTAAAGGAACATCTTCAATTCTCCAGAAAACATAACAATGCAATTCTTCTGTACATCTTTAAAGTACAACAGAGTTTTGCAGAGAATACTGCCTAACAGTGAACAAAGCAGCAGATATATACTGCAGATAGACTTCTTCGTCTTCAGTCAATTTTAACTTGTGTCTTCTTCATATCTCCCAACTAACACAGCTACAATCACAGGTTCAACACCTATTTCTAAGTCTGAAATAACAACCACATCCGGAACAAGAACTACTCAGGAGCCTGTAACAAGCACGAGAACATCTCCAGATAGTGGCTCCTCCACTAGTGTTAGTGTAAGCACAAAATCCTCATCTGAAACAAGTGGTCCTACAGTATCAGGAAAGACAACAAAAGCTTCAAGTAGTGTGTCTAGTAACCCAAGTACTGTCACGGGATCAATTAAGACAACGAATCCAAATGTGACCATAAGCACTCATTCAACGGCAAGTGCTTCACCAACGCCTGTGAAGACCACAAGTGGTGCGTATACTAGTACAATTGTAAGCTTAAACATCTGCTGACTGCAGAAAAACGTTACAGAGAGTCCATCAGTGAGCTTCTTTTGGTGGTAGAGTGTGTAATGGTCCTAATCCAGCGATCATCCGAAGTCGGGGCGGATCGTGTATCTAGATCAAAGAGTTACAATCAGTACCACCAGAAGAAGCTTACTGACGGATTAGCAGTTGCCACTTTCTGCTGCCATCTGTGTACTGTGGTAAAGTCTGTGGAGCCAAATGGTTAAAAATGTCTAACCGTAGAACGCATACCTGGGGCCTCGCAGGCCTCCTAGGTTACTTGTTTTCTATGGTAGATTTCTATGGTTGCACGTTCTAGGGTTAATAAACCCTAAATGCAAAACTGAATTTCAGTTCAAAGTAAATGCATTTATGTAAAAAATTCTATCAAAAGTTTAAGGGAGATGCCAATAAGTGTATGTAGATAGAAGGGGCAGGCTATAGATTATTATACATGATGATGTGACGATAAAGGCTGGCTTAACCTCAGAAAATTATAGTAAAATTTAAAGCTTGGACTAAGGACACAATTAAAAGGGCCGATTTAAGGCCATGAACAAGTGTTGGTCAATTATATATAAAGTATATGTGTGTTATATGGGCATTTGCTTAGAAATAAAGGCCGCTTTACACGCAGCGACATCGCTAGCGATAGCACCCGCCCCTGTCGTTCGTGCATCAAGGGCAAATCGCTGCCCGTGGCGAATAATATCGCAGGTACGCGTCACACGAACTTACCTTTCTAACGACGTCGCTGTGCTCGGCAAACAACCTCGTTTTTAAGGGGAGGTTCATGCGGCATCACAGCGACGTCACACAGAGGCCACCAATAGAAGCGGAGGGGCGGAGAGCAGCCGCATGAACGTCACTCCCACCTCGTTGCCGGAAGACGCAGGAACGCTGTTGTTCGTCGTTCCCGGGGTGTCACATGTAGCGATGTGTGCTGCCTCAGAAACGACAAACAACCTGCGTCCCAAACGAGCCATGATATATTGAAAATGAACGATGTGTCAACAATCAACGCTCTTTACTGTTTTTCGGATCATTAGCGGTCGCTGGTAGGTGTCACACGCAACGACGTCGCTAACGACGCCGGATGTGTGTCATGAATTCCGTGACCCCAGCGATATCTCGTTAGCGATGTCGTTGCGTGTAACGGGGCCTTAAGTGTTAAGTCTATTTGTTCGTCAACTATTTGTCCATGTAAATAGACCTTAAGGGGAACCTGCCACCTGGTCAAAATTGTCAAAAGTCGCCAGTTTTTGCTCATAATTTATTCCTGATGCTTCCCTTTGAATTCTATAAGGAAGTTTTACTCCTTGAAAAGTTAACAATTCTAAGATTTGGGTCTTTTTAATTCATAACCAAAATTTTTATTACTCTACATAGTTACAATGTGACCAACAAACCCTTCGTAAAGATTCCCCCAAAAATGTGCTAAGTAAAAAGGCCTATATCTATGGGAACGTATGATGGAATTTATGAAAAAATGGAACAATCACAGGAGCAGCAGAAATTAATTAAGAGTAATAACTGGCCACTTTTCTCCTGGTAACAGGTCCTCTCTAAGATATACAGTATATAGGGATGTCCTGAAGCATTGCCATCTGTTGGTTGGTTCTTTCGGTAGCTTATCTACAGCCTAACTGTGTGTCTAGGTTTTTCTCATACACGTTTTGTGGTCTAAAGCCCTAATTAGCTACATTTTGGGTTCTATTATTTCCTGTATCAACTTCTGGTACTAACTTCTGATAACATCTATTAGTTTAGACTTTGGATCTCACCCTGGTTCTACATTGGTTCTGATACTGTTCTTTATCTATGACTTGGAGCTCAGTTTTCTCCTGGTTTGGAATCTGGTTCCTCCTGGGTGTTTCTCATCCTACACTGGTAACTCTATTGGTTCACAATCTGATTCCACACTGGTTTCCATCTTCTGGTTTTGCTTCTGATCCTGGTTTTCTCACTGTTCCTGAAATCTAACATCTGGTCCTGACTACAGACTACATCTTCTGGTTCTGGAATTGTAAAGTGACTCTGGTTCTTGTGCTGCCGCTCAATCTCCGCTCACAGTTGCAATCATTCAGAGATTACTCAGAAGTCTGTGAAGCCTAGAAGTCTTATTACAGAAACAAAGTAGTGTGAAAACTC
This sequence comes from Anomaloglossus baeobatrachus, assembly GCF_048569485.1. Classification (NCBI taxonomy): domain Eukaryota; kingdom Metazoa; phylum Chordata; class Amphibia; order Anura; family Aromobatidae; genus Anomaloglossus; species Anomaloglossus baeobatrachus. The sequence continues at coordinate 241,609,317 of NC_134360.1, forward strand.
AAAGGATTCCTTAAATTCTGTACCTCACGTTTGCCAGCAATTGGTCATTATGGTCAAGGTGCAGGATCTAACATGTTCCAGTCATAGCAGCACTTACTAACCCCAATTCCTCTCGTGGTGTAACCAAACGCCTGCCGTCCTCGACACATAACTTCCATAGAGGGATATGGAAGGAGGTTTTCTTGGAACTAACAAGCTAAAATAATAACAGGAAGACAAATATCTAACAATGCTGCAATAACCAGGGGCTAAAGGAACATCTTCAATTCTCCAGAAAACATGTCAATGCAATTCTTCTGTACATCTTTAAAGTACAACAGAGTTGTGCAGAGAATACTGCCTAACAGTGAACAAGGCAGCAGATATATACTGCAGATAGACTTCTTCGTCTTCAGTCAATTTTAACTTGTGTCTTCTTCATATCTCCCAACTAACACAGCTGCAATCACAGGTTCAACACCTATTTCTAAGTCTGAAATAACAACCACATCCGGAACAAGAACTACTCAGGAGCCTGTAACGAGCACGAGAACATCTCCAGATAGTGGCTCCTCCACTAGTGTTAGTGTAAGCACAAAATCTTCATCTGAAACAAGTGGTCCTACAGTATCAGGAAAGACAACAAAAGCTTCAAGTAGTGTGTCAAGTAACCCAAGTACTGTCACGGGATCAATTAAGACAACTAATCCAAATGTGACCATAAGCACTCATTCAACGGCAAGTGCTTCACCAACGCCTGTGAAGACCACAAGTGGTGCGTATACTAGTACAATTGTAAGCTTAAACATCTGCTGATTGCAGAAAAAACGTTACAGAGAGTCCATCAGTGAGCTTCTTTTGGTGGTAGAGTGCGTAATGGTCCTAATCCAGCGATCATCAGAAGTCGGGGCGGATCGTGTATCTAGATCAAAGAGTTACAATCAGTACCACCAGAAGAAGCTTACTGACGGATTAACAGTTGCCACTTTCTGCTGCCATCTGTGTACTGTGGTAAAGTCTGTGGAGCCAAATGGTTAAAAATGTTTAACCCTAGAACGCATACCTGGGGCCTCGCAGGCCTCCTAGGTTACTTGTTTTCTATGGTAGATTTCTATGGTTGCACGTTCTAGGGTTAATAAACCCTAAATGCAAAAATGAATTTCAGTTCAAAGTAAATGCATTTATGTAAAAAATTCTATCAAAAGTTTAAGGGAGATGCCAATAAGTGTATGTAGATAGAGGGGGCAGGCTATAGATTATTATACATGATGATGTGACGATAAAGGCTGTCTTAACCTCAGAAAATTATAGTAAAATTTAAAGCTTGGCCTAAGGACACAATTAAAAGGGCCGATTTAAGGCCATGAACAAGTGTTGGTCAATTATATATAAAGTATATGTGTGTTATATGGGCATTTGCTTAGAAATAAAGGCCGCTTTACACGCAGCGACATCGCTAGCGATAGCACCCGCCCCTGTCGTTCGTGCATCAAGGGCAAATCGCTGCCCATGGCGAATAATATCGCAGGTACGCGTTACACAAACTTACGTTCCTAACGACGCCGCTGTGCTCGGCAAACAACCTCTTTTTTAAGGGGAGGTTCATGCGGTGTCACAGCGACGTCACATAGAGGCCACCAATAGAAGCAGAGGGGCGGAGAGCAGCCGCATGAACGTCACTCCCACCTCATTGCCGGAGAACGCAGGAACGCTGTTGTTCGTCGTTCCCGGGGTGTCACATGTAGCGATGTGTGCTGCCTCAGGAACGACAAACAACCTGCGTCCCAAACGAGCAATGATATATTGAAAATGAACGATGTGTCAACAATCAACGATCTTTACTGTTTTTCGGATCATTAGCAGTCGCTGGTAGGTGTCACACGCAACGACGTCGCTAACGACGCCGGATGTGCGTCATGAATTCCGTGACCCCAGCGACATCTCGTTAGCGATGTCGTTGCGTGTAACGGGGCCTTAAGTGTTAAGTCTATTTGTTCATCAACTATTTGTCCATGTAAACAGACCTTAAGGGGAACCTGCCACCTGGTCAAAATTGTCAAAAGTCGCCAGTTTTTGCTGATAATTTATTCCTGATGCTTCCCTTTGAATTCTATAAGGAAGTTTTACTCTTTGAAAAGTTAACAATTCTAAGATTTGGGTATTTTTAATTCATACCCAAAATTTTTATTACTCTACATAGTTACAATGTGACCAACAAACCCTTCGTAAAGATTCCCCCAAAACTGTGCTAAGTAAAAAGGCCTATATCTATGGGAACGTATGATGGAATTCATGAAAAAATGGAACAATCACAGGAGCAGCAGAAATTAATTAAGAGTAATAACTGGCCACTTTTCTCCTGGTAACAGGTCCTCTCTAAGATATACAGTATATAGGGATGTCCTGAAGCATTGCCATCTGTTGGTTGGATCTTTCGGTGGCTTATCTACAGCCTAACTGTGTGTCTAGGTTTTTCTCATACACGTTTTGTGGTCTAAAGCCCTAATTAGCTACATTTTGGGTTCTATTATTTCCTGTATCAACTTCTGGTACTAACTTCTGATAACCTCTATTAGTTCTGACTTTGGATTTCACCCTGGTTCTACATTGGTTCTGATACTGTTCTTTATCTATGACTTGGAGCTCAATGTTCTTCTGGTTTGGATTCTGGTTCCTCCTGGGTATTTCTCATCCTACACTGGTAACTCTATTGGTTCACAATCTGATTCCACACTGGTTTCCATCTTCTGGTCTTGTTTCTGATCCTGGTTTTTCCACTGTTCCTGAAATCTAACATCTGGTCCTGACTACAGACTACATCTTCTGGTTCTGGAACTGTAAAGTGACTCTGGTTCTTGTGCTGCCGCTCAATCTCTGCTCACAGTTGCAATCATTCAGAGATTACTCAGAAGTCTGTTAAGCCTGGAAGCCTTATCACAGAAACAAATAAATGTGAAAACTCAAAGGATTCCATAAATTTTGTACCTCACATTTGCCAGCCATTGGTCATTACGGTCAAGGTACAGGATCTAACATGTTCCAGTCATAGCAGCACTTACTAACCCCAATTCCTCTCGTGGTGTAACCAAACGACTGCTTTTTCTCGGCACGTACCTTCCATAGAGGGATATGGAAGGAGGTTTTCTTGGAACTAACAAGCTAAAATAATAACAGGAAGACAAATATCTAACAATGCTGCAATAACCGGGGGCTAAAGGAACATCTTCAATTCTCCAGAAAACATGTCAATGCAATTCTTCTGTACATCTTTAAAGTACAACAGAGTTTTGCAGAGAATACTGCCTAACAGTGAACAAAGCAGCAGATATATACTGCAGATAGACTTCTTCGTCTTCAGTCAATTTTAACTCATGTGTCTTCTTCATATCTCCCAACTAACACAGCTGCAATCACAGGTTCAACGACTATTGATAAGTCTAAAATAACAACAACGTCTGGATCAAGAACTACTCAGGAGCCTGTATCGAGCACAAGAACGTCTCCAGATAGTGGCTCCTCCACTAGTGTTAGTGTAAGCACAAAATCTTCATCTGAAACAAGTGGTCCTACAGTATCAGGAAAGACAACAAAAGCTTCAAGTAGTGTGTCAAGTAACTCAAGTACTGTCACAGGATCAATTAAGACAACTAATCCAAATGTGACCATAAGCACTCATTCAACGGCAAGTGCTTCACCAACACCTGTGAAGACCACAAGTGGTGCGTATACTAGTACAATTGTAAGCTTAAACATCTGCTGATTGCAGAAAAAACGTTACAGAGAGTCCATCAGTGAGCTTCTTTTGGTGGTAGAGTGTGTAATGGTCCTAATCCAGCGATCATCAGAAGTCGGGGCGGATCGTGTATCTAGATCAAAGAGTTACAATCAGTACCACCAGAAGAAGCTTAATGACGGATTAACAGGTGCCACTTTCTGCTGCCATCTGTGTACTGTGATAAAGTCTGTGGAGCCAAATGGTTAAAAATGTTTAACCCTAGAACGCATACCTGGGGCCTCGCAGGCCTCCTAGGTTACTTGTTTTCTATGGTAGATTTCTATGGTTGCACGTTCTAGGGTTAATAAACCCTAAATGCAAAAATGAATTTCAGTTCAAAGTAAATGCATTTATGTAAAAAATTCTATCAAAAGTTTAAGGGAGATGCCAATAAGTGTATGTAGATAGAGGGGGCAGGCTATAGATTATTATACATGATGATGTGACGATAAAGGCTGTCTTAACCTCAGAAAATTATAGTAAAATTTAAAGCTTGGACTAAGGACACAATTAAAAGGGCCAATTTAAGGCCATGAACAAGTGTTGGTCAATTATATATAAAGTATATGTGTGTTATATGGGCATTTGCTTAGAAATAAAGGCCGCTTTACACGCAGCGACATCGCTAGCGATAGCACCCGCCCCTGTCGTTCGTGCATCAAGGGCAAATCGCTGCCTGTGGCGAATAATATCACAGGTACGCGTCACACGAACTTACCTTCCTAACGACGTCGTTGTGCTCGGCAAACAACCTCTTTTTAAGGGGAGGTTCATGCGGCGTCACAGTGACGTCACACAGAGGCCACCAATAGAAGCAGAGGGGCGGAGAGCAGCCGCATGAACGTCACTCCCACCTCGTTGCCGGAGGACGCAGGAACGCTGTTGTTCGTCGTTCCCGGGGTGTCACATGTAGCGATGTGTGCTGCCTCAGGAACGACGAACAACCTGCGTCCCAAACGAGCAATGATATATTGAAAATGAACGGTGTCAACAATCAATGATCTTTACTGTTTTTCGGATCATTAGCGGTCGCTGGTAGGTGTCACACGCAACGACGTCGCTAACGACGCCGGATGTGCGTCATGAATTCCGTGACCCCAGTGACATCTCGTTAGCGATGTCATTGCATGTAACGGGGCCTTAAGTGTTAAGTCTATTTGTTCATCAACTCCATGAATATAGACCTTAACGGGAAAAATTGGTCAAAATTGTCAAAAGTCGCCAGTTTTTCCTCATAATTTATTCTTGATGCTTCCCTTTGAATTCTGTAAGAAATCTTTACTCCTTATAAAGTTAACGATTCTGAGATTTGGGTCTTTTTAATTCATACGCCAAATTTTTATTATTCTACATAGTTACAATGTGACCAATAAACCCTTCGTAAAGACCCCCCAAAACTGTGCTAAAAAAAAAAGGCCCATATCTATGGGAACGTATGGTGGAATTTAAGAAAAAATAGAACATTCACTGGATCAGCTGAAATAAATTAAGAGTAATAACTGGCCACTTTTCTCCTGGTAACAGGTCCTCTCTAAGATATACAGTATATAGGGATGTCCTGAAGCATTGCCATCTGTTGGTTGGATCTTTCGGTGGCTTATCTACAGCCTAACTGTGTGTCTAGGTTTTTCTCATACACGTTTTGTGGTCTAAAGCCCTAATTAGCTACATTTTGGGTTCTATTATTTCCTGTATCAACTTCTGGTACTAACTTCTGATAACATCTATTAGTTCAGACTTTGGACCTCACCCTGGTTCGACATTGGTTCTGATACTGTTCTTTATCTATGACTTGGAGCTCAGTTTTCTCCTGGTTTGGATTCTGGTTCCTCCTGGGTGTTTCTCATCCTACACTGGTAATTCTATTGGTTCACAATCTGATTCCACACTGGTTTCCATCTTCTGGTCTTGCTTCTGATCCTGGTTTTCTCACTGTTCCTGAATTCTAACATCTGGTCCTGACTACAGACTACATCTTCTGGTTCTGGAGCTGTAAAGTTACTCTGGGTCTTGTGCTGCCGCTCAATCTCTGCTCACAGTTGCAATCATTCAGAGATTACTCAGAAGTCTGTGAAGCCTAGAAGTCTTATTACAGAAACAAATTAGTGTGAAAACTCAAAGGATTCCTTAAATTCTGTACCTCACGTTTGCCAGCCATTGGTCATTATGGTCAAGGTGCAGGATCTAACATGTTCCAGTCATAGCAGCACTTACAAACCCCAATTCCTCTCGTGGTGTAACCAAACACCTGCCGTCCTCGACACACAACTTCCATAGAGGGATATGGAAGGAGGTTTTCTTGGAATTAACAAGCTAAAATAATAACAGGAAGACAAATTTCTAACAATGCTGCAATAACCGGGGGCTAAAGGAACATCTTCAATTCTCCAGAAAACATGTCAATGCAATTCTTCTGTACATCTTTAAAGTACAACAGAGTTTTGCAGAGAATACTGCCTAACAGTGAACAAAGCAGCAGATATATACTGCAGATAGACTTCTTCGTCTTCAGTCAATTTTAACTCATGTGTCTTCTTCATATCTCCCAACGAACACAGCTACAATCACAGGTTCAACACCTATTTCTAAGTCTGAAATAACAACCACATCCGGAACAAGAACTACTCAGGAGCCTGTAACAAGCACGAGAACATCTCCAGATAGTGGCTCCTCCACTAGTGTTAGTGTAAGCACAAAATCGTCATCTGAAACAAGTGGTCCTACAGTATCAGGAAAGACAACAAAAGCTTCAAGTAGTGTGTCAAGTAACCCAAGTACTGTCACGGGATCAATTAAGACAACTAATCCAAATGTGACCATAAGCACTCATTCAACGGCAAGTGCTTCACCAACACCTGTGAAGACCACAAGTGGTGCGTATACTAGTACAATTGTAAGCTTAAACATCTGCTGATTGCAGAAAAACGTTACAGAGAGTCCATCAGTGAGCTTCTTTTGGTGGTAGAGTGTGTAATGGTCCTAATCCAGCGATCATCCGAAGTCGGGGCGGATCGTGTATCTAGATCAAAGAGTTACAATCAGTACCACCAGAAGAAGCTTACTGACGGATTAGCAGTTGCCACTTTCTGCTGCCATCTGTGTACTGTGGTAAAGTCTGTGGAGCCAAATGGTTAAAAATGTCTAACCGTAGAACGCATACCTGGGGCCTCGCAGGCCTCCTAGGTTACTTGTTTTCTATGGTAGATTTCTATGGTTGCACGTTCTAGGGTTAATAAACCCTAAATGCAAAAATGAATTTCAGTTCAAAGTAAATGCATTTATGTAAAAAATTCTATCAAAAGTTTAAGGGAGATGCCAATAAGTGTATGTAGATAGAGGGGGCAGGCTATAGATTATTATACATGATGATGTGACGATAAAGGCTGTCTTAACCTCAGAAAATTATAGTAAAATTTAAAGCTTGGCCTAAGGACACAATTAAAAGGGCCGATTTAAGGCCATGAACAAGTGTTGGTCAATTATATATAAAGTATATGTGTGTTATATGGGCTTTTGCTTAGAAATAAAGGCCACTTTACACGCACCGACATAGCTAGCGATAGCACCCGCCCCTGTCGTTCGTGCATCAAGGGCAAATCGCTGCCTGTGGCGAATAATATCGCAGGTATGCGTCACACGAACTTACCTTCCTAACGACGTCGCTGTGCTCGGCAAACAACCTCTTTTTTAAGGGGAGGTTCATGCGGCGTCACAGCGACGTCACACAGAGGCCACCAATAGAAGCGGAGGGGCGGTATTCTGTCTCTTCCTTGTAGCAATGAATCCAACCGCTCTAATTATCAGTCCCTTAGATAACTGTATAGTTTACTCACTCTACGGCTTCCACAGATAGTGTTAACTCAGCCCAACGATGACTTGTAGGAAGACAAGGAGAAACGCTGTAGTTTTCTTCTAGAATCTTGTATTAAGTACAAAGTAAAGGCAGGTGAAAAAGAATAATCTGTACAGGGTTGCAGACATGTCTCTTCAGCAATGGTTTCTCTAGACTAAACTGAAGGAGAAGGGAGGAGCATTCTAAACAGAAGCCAACTAAGGGAGGTACATAGGGACAAACTTCATACAGTCAAACCTACCTAGTAACAATAAAGGAATTTCTTGATAGGAGGAAAAATATGCAATGCAAGAATTACATACAACAGGTTGTTCCCATTCATGGGACACAACAGGCGGAGAGCAGCCGCATGAACTTCACTCCCACCTCGTTGCCGGAAGACGCAGGAACGCTGTTGTTCGTCATTCCCGGGGTGTCACATGTAGCGATGTGTGCTGCCTCAGGAACGACAAACAACCTGCGTCCCAAACGAGCAATGATATATTGAAAATGAACGATGTGTCAACAATCAACGATCTTTACTGTTTTTCGGATCATTAGCGGTCGCTGGTAGGTGTCACACGCAACGACGTCGCTAACGACGCCGGATGTGCGTCATGAATTCCGTGACCCCAGCGACATCTCGTTAGCGATGTCGTTGCGTGTAACGGGGCCTTAAGTGTTAAGTCTATTTGTTCATCAATTATTTGTCCATGTAAATAGACCTTAAGGGGAACCTGCCACCTGGTCAAAATTGTCAAAAGTCGCCAGTTTTTGCTCATTATTTATTCCTGATGCTTCCCTTTGAATTCTATAAAGAAGTTTTACTCCTTGAAAAGTTAACAATTCTAAGAATTGGGTCTTTTTAATTCATACCCAAATTTTTTATTACTCTACATAGTTACAATGTGACCAACAAACCCTTCGTAAAGATTCCCCCAAAAATGTGCTAAGTAAAAAGGCCTATATCTATGGGAACGTATGATGGAATTTATGAAAAAATGGAACAATCACTGGAGCAGCAGAAATTAATTAAGAGTAATAACTGGCCACTTTTCTCCTGGTAACAGGTCCTCTCTAAGATATACAGTATATAGGGATGTCCTGAAGCATTGCCATCTGTTGGTTGGATCTTTCGGTGGCTTATCTACAGCCTAACTGTGTGTCTAGGTTTTTCTCATACACGTTTTGTGGTATAAAGTCCTAATTAGCTACATTTTGGGTTCTATTATTTCCTGTATCAACTTCTGGTACTTACTTCTGATAACATCTACTAGTTTAGACTTTGGATCTCACCCTGGTTCTACATTGGTTCTGATACTGTTCTTTATCTATGACTTGAAGCTCAGTTTTCTCCTGGTTTGGTCTGGTTCCTCCTGGGTGTTTCTCATCCTAGACTGGTAACTCTATTGGTTCACAGTCTGATTTCACACTGGTTTCCATCTCCTGGTTTTGCTTCTAATCCTGGTTTTCTCACTGTTCCTGAATTCTAACATCTGGTCCTGACTACAGACTACATCTTCTGGTTCTGGAGCTGTAAAGTGACTCCGGGTCTTGTGCTGCCGCTCAATCTCTGCTCACAGTTGCAATCATTCAGAGATTACTCAGAAGTCTGTGAGACCTGGAAGTCTTATTACAGAAACAAATTAGTGTGAAAACTCAAAGGATTCCTTAAATTCTGTACCTCATGTTTGCCAGCAATTGGTCAAGGTACAGGATCTAACATGTTCCAGTCATAGCAGCACTTACTAACCCCAATTGCTCTTGTGGTGTAACCAAACGACTGCCGTCCTGGGTACGTACCTTCAATAGAGGGATATGGAAGGAGGTTTTCTTGGAACCAACAAGCTAAAGTAAAAACATTAAGACAAATATCTAACAATGCTGCAATAACCAGGGGCAAAAGGAACGTCTTCAATTCTCTAGAAAACATGTCAATGCAATTCTTCTGTACATCTTTAAAGTACAACAGAGTTTTGCAGAGAATACTGCCTAACAGTGAACAAGGCAGCAGATATATACTGCAGATAGACTTCTTCGTATTCAGTCAATTTTAACTCGTGTCTTCTTCATATCTCCCAACTAACACAGCTGCAATCACAGGTTCAACGACTATTGATAAGTCTAAAATAACAACAACGTCTGGATCAAGAACTACTCAGGAGCCTGTAACAAGCACGAGAACATCTCCAGATAGTGACTCCTCCACTAGTGTTAGTGTAAGCACAAAATCCTCATCTGAAACAACTGGTCCTACAGTATCAGGAAAGACAACAAGAGCTTCAAGTAGTGTGTCAAGTAACCCAAGTACTGTCACAGGATCAGTTATGACAACTAATCCAAATGTGACCATAAGCACTCAATCCACGGCAACTGCTTCTCCAATGCCTGCGCAGACTACAACATCTACACATGGTGCATCTACTAGTTCAGGTCTAAGCTTCACAACCCCATCTCGGACAAGTGGTTCTTCAGTAACCGGAAAGACAACAAGTGCTGTATCTACTAGCCCAAGTAGTGTTACAGGATCAGGAAAGACTACTGTGAGCATAAGTACTCAATCCACAGCAAGTGCTTCTCCAACGCCTGCGCAGACTACAACATCTACACATGGGGCATCTACTAGTTCAGGTCTAAACTTCACAACCCCATCTAGGACAAGTGGTTCTTCAGTAACGGGAGAGACAACAAGTGCTGTATCAGGAAAGACCACTAGTCCAATTGTGACCGTAAACACTCAATCCACAGCAAGTGCTTCTCCAACGCCTGCGCAGACTACAACATCTACACATGGGGCATCTACTAGTTCAGGTCTAAACTTCACAACCCCATCTAGGACAAGTGGTTCTTCAGTAACGGGAGCGACAACAAGTGCTGTATCAGGAAAGACCACTAGTCCAATTGTGACCGTAAACACTCAATCCACAGCAAGTGCTTCTCCAACGCCTGTAAAGACCACAAGTGGTGCGTATACTAGTATAATTGTCAGCTTAAAAATCTACTGACTGCAGAAAAAAGTTAAAGAGAGTCCATCAGTGAGCTTCTTTTGGTGGTAGAGTTTGTAATGGTCCTAATTCAGTGATCATCTGAAGTCGGGGTGGATCGTGTATCCAGACCAAAGAGTTACAATCAGTACCACCAGGAGAAGCTTACTGACGCATTATTAGTTATCACTTTCTGCTGCCATCTGTGTGCTGTGTTAAAAGTCTGTGGAGCCAAATGGTTAAAATGTTTAATGAAGCCTAAATGCAAAAATGAATTTTAGCCCAAAGTAAATGCATTTATGTAAAAAATTCTATCAAAAGTTTAAGGGAGATGCCAATAAGTGTATGTAGATAGAGGGGGCAGGCTATAGATTATTATACATGGTTATGTGACGATAAAAGCTGTCATTTATAGTCATATTTAAAGCTTGGACTAAGGACACATGTAAAAGGGCCGATTTAAGGGCATGAATGAGTTAAGGTCAATGTGTATATGGGCTCTTGCTTAGAAATAAGTGTAAAGTCCATTTGTTCATTGCCCATGTAAATAGACCTCATGGAGAACCTGCCTCCTGGTCAAAATTCACCAGTTTTTGCTCATAATTTATTTCTGCTTCTCCCCTTTGAATTCTGTGAGGAATTTTTACTCCTTGAAAATTTGAAGATTCTGAGATTTGGGTCTTTTTAATTCATACGCCAAATTTTGATTACTCAACATAGTTAGAATGTAACCACCAAACCCTTCGTAAAGTCCCCCCCAAAATTTGCTAAATAAAAAGGCCTATATCTATGGGAACATATGATGGAATTTATGAAAAAATGGAACAATCACAGGAGCAGCAGAAATTAATTAAGAGTAATAACTGGCCACTTTTCTCCTGGTAACAGGTCCTCTCTAAGATATACAGTATATAGGGATGTCCTGAAGCATTGCCATCTGTTGGTTGGATCTTTCGGTGGCTTATCTACTGCCTAACTGTGTGTCTAGGTTTTTCTCATACACGTTTTGTGGTATAAAGCCCTAATTAGCTACATTTTGGGTTCTATTATTTCCTGTATCAACTTCTGGTACTTACTTCTGATAACATCTACTAGTTTAGACTTTGGATCTCACCCTGGTTCTACATTGGTTCTGATACTGTTCTTTATCTATGACTTGGAGCTCAGTTTTCTCCTGGTTTGGTCTGGTTCCTCCTGGGTGTTTCTCATCCTAGACTGGTAACTCTATTGGTTCACAATCTGATTCCACACTGGTTTCCATCTCCTGGTTTTGCTTCTGATCCTGGTTTTCTCACTGTTCCTGAATTCTAACATCTGGTCCTGACTACAGACTACATCTTCTGGTTCTGGAGCTGTAAAGTGACTCCGGGTCTTGTGCTGCCGCTCAATCTCTGCTCACAGTTGCAATCATTCAGAGATTACTCAGAAGTCTGTGAGACCTGGATGTCTTATCACAGAAACTAATTAGTGTGAAAACTCAAAGGATTCCTTAAATTCTGTACCTCATGTTTGCCAGCAATTGGTCAAGGTACAGGATCTAACATGTTCCAGTCATAGCAGCACTTACTAACCCCAATTGCTCTTGTGGTGTAACCAAATGACTGCCGTCCTGGGTACGTACCTTCAATAGAGGGATATGGAAGGAGGTTTTCTTGGAACCAACAAGCTAAAGTAAAAACATTAAGACAAATATCTAACAATGCTGCAATAACCAGGGGCAAAAGGAACGTCTTCAATTCTCCAGAAAACATGTCAATGCAATTCTTCTGTACATCTTTAAAGTACAACAGAGTTTTGCAGAGAATACTGCCTAACAGTGAACAAGGCAGCAGATATATACTGCAGATAGACTTCTTCGTATTCAGTCAATTTTAACTCGTGTCTTCTTCATATCTCCCAACTAACACAGCTGCAATCACAGGTTCAACGACTATTGATAAGTCTAAAATAACAACAACGTCTGGATCAAGAACTACTCAGGAACCTGTAACAAGCACGAGAACATCTCCAGATAGTGACTCCTCCACTAGTGTTAGTGTAAGCACAAAATCCTCATCTGAAACAACTGGTCCTACAGTATCAGGAAAGACAACAAGAGCTTCAAGTAGTGTGTCTAGTAACCCAAGTACTGTCACAGGATCAGTTATGACAACTAATCCAAATGTGACCATAAGCACTCAATCCACGGCAACTGCTTCTCCAATGCCTGCGCAGACTACAACATCTACACATGGTGCATCTACTAGTTCAGGTCTAAGCTTCACAACCCCATCTCGGACAAGTGGTTCTTCAGTAACCGGAAAGACAACAAGTGCTGTATCTACTAGCCCAAGTAGTGTTACAGGATCAGGAAAGACTACTGTGAGCATAAGTACTCAATCCACAGCAAGTGCTTCTCCAACGCCTGCGCAGACTACAACATCTACACATGAGGCATCTACTAGTTCAGGTCTAAACTTCACAACCCCATCTAGGACAAGTGGTTCTTCAGTAACGGGAGAGACAACAAGTGCTGTATCAGGAAAGATCACTAGTCCAATTGTGACCGTAAACACTCAATCCACAGCAAGTGCTTCTCCAACGCCTGCGCAGACTACAACATCTACACATGGGGCATCTAGTAGTTCAGGTCTAAACTTCACAACCCCATCTAGGACAAGTGGTTCTTCAGTAACGGGAGAGACAACAAGTGCTGTATCAGGAAAGACCACTAGTCCAATTGTGACCGTAAACACTCAATCCACAGCAAGTGCTTCTCCAATGCCTGTAAAGACCACAAATGGTGTGTATACTAGTATAATTGTCAGCTTAAAAATCTACTGACTGCAGAAAAAAGTTAAAGAGAGTCCATCAGTGAGCTTCTTTTGGTGGTAGAGTTTGTAATGGTCCTAATTCAGTGATCATCTGAAGTCGGGGTGGATCGTGTATCCAGACCAAAGAGTTACAATCAGTACCACCAGGAGAAGCTTACTGACGCATTATTAGTTATCACTTTCTGCTGCCATCTGTGTGCTGTGTTAAACGTCTGTGGAGCCAAATGGTTAAAATGTTTAATGAAGCCTAAATGCAAAAATGAATTTTAGCCCAAAGTAAATGCATTTATGTAAAAAATTCTATCAAAAGTTTAAGGGAGATGCCAATAAGTGTATGTAGATAGAGGGGGCAGGCTATAGATTATTATACATGGTTATGTGACGATAAAAGCTGTCATTTATAGTCATATTTAAAGCTTGGACTAAGGACACATGTAAAAGGGCCGATTTAAGGGCATGAATGAGTTAAGGTCAATGTGTATATGGGCTCTTGCTTAGAAATAAGTGTAAAGTCCATTTGTTCATTGCCCATGTAAATAGACCTCATGGAGAACCTGCCTCCTGGTCAAAATTCACCAGTTTTTGCTCATAATTTATTCCTGCTTCTCCCCTTTGAATTCTGTGAGGAATTTGTACTCCTTGAAAATTTGAAGATTCTGAGATTTGGGTCTTTTTAATTCATACGCCAAATTTTGATTACTCAACATAGTTAGAATGTAACCACCAAACCCTTCGTAAAGTCCCCCCCAAAATTTGCTAAATAAAAAGGTCCATATCTATGGGAGCATAAGATGGAATTCAAGAAAAAATGGAATAATAACCGGAGCAGCAGAAATAAATTAAGAGTAATAACTGGCCACATTTCTCTTGGTAATAGGTTGTCTCTAAGATATATATATATATATATATATATATATATATATATATATATATATGGGGATGTCCTGAACCATTGCTTTCTGTTGGTTGGTTCTTTCAGAGGCTTATCTACAGCCTAACTGTGTGTCTAGGTTTTTTTCATACACATTTTGTACTCTAAAGCCCTAAGTAGTCACATTTTGGGTCCTATTATTTCCTGTTTCAACTTCTAACAGACCGCTTCTGACTTTGGATCTCACCCTGGTTCTAGATTGGTTCTGATAATGTTCTTTATCTATGTCTTGGAGCTCAATTTTCTCCTGGTTTGGATTCTGGTTCCTCCTGGGTGTTTCTCAACCTACACTGGTAACTCTGTTAGTTCACAATCTGTTTCCACACTGGTTTCCATCTCCTGGTTGTGCTTCTAATCCTGGTTTTCTCACTATTCGTGACATCTAACATCTGGTCGTGACTACAGACTACATCTTTTGGTTCTGGAACTGTAAAGTGACTCCAGGTCTTGTGCTGTCGCTCAATCTCCGCTCACGCTAATTTCTCTCGTGGTGTAACCAAACGACTGCTGTCCTCGGCCTGCACTTCCATAGAGAGATATAGAAGGAGGTTTTCTTGGAACTAACAAGCTAAAATAATATCAGGAAGACAAATATCTAACAATGCTGCAATAACCGGGGGCTAAAGGAACGTCTTCAATTCTCCAGAAAACATATCAATGCAGATTTTCTGTACATCTTTAAAGTACAAGAGAGTTTTGCAAAGAATACTGCCTAACAGCATAGAAAGCAGCACATATATACTGCAGATAGACTTTTTCATCTTCATTCAAGTTTAACTTCTGTGTCTTCTTCATATCTCCCAACTAACACAGCTGCAATCACAGGTTCAACGACTATTTCTAAATCTGAAATAACAACCACATCCGGAACAAGAACTACTCAGGAACCTGTAATGAGCACAACAACATCTTCAGATAGTGGGTCCTCCACTAGTGTTAGTGTAAGCACAAAATCCTCATCTGAAACAAGTGGTCCTACAGTATCAGGAAAGACAACAAAAGCTTCAAGTAGTGTGTCAAGTAACCCAAGTACTGTCACAGGATCAGTCATGACAAATAATCCAAATGTGACTGTAAGCACAAAATCCACAGTAAGTGCTTCTCGAACGCCTGCGCAAACTACAACATCTACACATGGGGCATCTACTAGTTCAGGTCTAAGCTTCACAACCCCATCTAGGACAAGTGGTTCTTCAGTAACGGGAGAGACAACAAGTGCTGTATCTACTAGCCCAAGTAGTGTTACAAGATCAGGAAAGACTACTAATCCAACTGTGACCCTAAGCACTCAATACTCAGCAAGTGCTTCTCCAACGCCTGTGCAAACTACAAGATTTCCAGGTAGTAGTGCATCTACCATTCCAAGCGTGAGCTCAAAAACCACACCAGGGACAAGTGGTACTTCAATTTCTGGAAAGACAACAACAGTTTCAACAAGTGTGTCTACTAAGCAAAGTGGTAGTCCAGAATCAGGAAAGACCACTAGTCCAATTGTGACCGTAAACAATCAATCCACAGCAAGTGCTTCACCAACGCCTGAGAAGACTACAAGTGGTGCGTATACTGGTATAATTATAAACTTAAACATCTGCTGGCTGCAGAAAAAGTTAGTGAGTCCATCAGTGAGCTTCTTTTGGTGGTAGAGTTTGTAAAGGTCCTAAGAATGTCTGGTCATGATAAATGAGCAGTGTAAACAGCTGAAAATCACACAACAAACAAGTAAAACGCTCATTTATGGGTGGAAATGACCTTTTGTGCTACACAAAACATATTTGTTCTCGTGTAGACAGAATTCGTGCTACGGAGAACATTGGCAGCCGATATGCACTGAGCGATCTATTATAGATCTATTACAGGTCATTTAGTGATCATCTGAAACAGGGGTGGATCGTGTATCCAGATCAAAGTTCAGAGTTCATTAAATGTAAGAAAAGAGTTACGATCACTACCACCAGAAGAAGCTTACTGACGAGTTCACAGTTGCCACTTTCTGCTGCCATCTGTGTACTGTGATAAATGGAGCCTGTGGTACCAAATGGTTAAAAATGTTTAATGAAACGGAAGTGCAAAAATGTATTTTAACCCAAAGTAAATGCATTTATGTAAAAAATTCTATAAAAAGTTTTAAGGGAGATGCCAATAAGTGTATGTAGATAGAGGGGCAGGCTATAGATTATTATATATGGTTATATGACGATACATTGTGTGTGCTTTAACCCCAGAATATTTTAGTTATATTTATAGCCTGGATTAAAAATAGACTTAAAAGGGCCGATATATCTGTGTATATGGGCTCTTGCTTAGAAATATGTGTTAAGTCCATTTGTTCATCAACTATTTGCACATGTAAATACAGTAGAACTTAAGGACAACCTGCCACCTGGTCAAAATTGGTAAAAGTCACCAGTTTTTGCTCATAATAACTTATTCCTGCTGCTCCCTTTAAATTATGTGGGTTTTTACACCCTTAAAAATGTGGACATCTAGAGATTTGGGTCTTCTTAATAAATTCGACAAAATTGTAATTGCTCTACATTCTTCCACTGTGACCAACAATCTCTTGGTAAAGTCCCCAAAAATTAGTGCTAAATAAAAAGGCCCATTTCTATGGAAATGTATGATTTTATTTTTTTTTAGAAAAAAAAAAGTAATACTCAGAAGAGTAGCATAAATAAAATAAGAGTAATAACTGGTTACTTTTAACCGTGTAACAGGTCTCCTCTATGTTCAGAATGTCCTGAAGCATTGACTTCTGTTGGTTAGTTCTTTCGGTGGCTTATCTATAGCCTGTGCATCTAGGTTTTCCTTATATTTGTTTTGTGGTCCATTTTGGGTCCTATTATTTCATGTATCAACTTCTGATAACATCTACTAGTTCAGACTTTAGATCTCACCCTGGTTCTAGATTGGTTCTGATACTTTTCTTTATCTATGACTTGGAGCTCAGTTTTCTCCTGGTTTGGATTCTGGTTCCTCCTGGGTGTTTCTCATCCTACACTGGTAATTCTATTGGTTCACAATCTGATTCCACACTGGTTTCCATCTCCTGGATTTGCTTCTGACCTTGGTTTTCTCACTATTCCTGAATTCTAACATCTGGTCCTGACTACAGACTACATCTTCTGGTTCTGGAACTGTAAAGTGACTCCGGGTCTTGTGCTGCCGCTCAATCTCCGCTCACAGTTGCAATCATTCAGAGATTACTCAGAAGTCTGTGAGACCTGGACGTCTTATCACAGAAACAAATTAATGTGAAAACTCAAAGGATTCCTTAAATTCTGTACCTCACGTTTGCCAGCCATTGGTCATTATGGTCAAGGTGCAGGATCTAACATGTTCCAGTCATAGCAGCACTTACTAATCCCAATTCCTCTTGCGGTGTAACCAAACGACTGCCGTCCTCAGCACGTACCTTCCATAGAGGGATATGGAAGGAGGTTTTCTTTGAACTAACAAGCTAAAAGAAAAACAGGGAGACAAATATCTAACAATGCTGCAATAACCGGGGGCTAAAGGAACATCTTCAATTCTCCAGAAAACATATCAATGCAATTTTTCTGTACATCTTTAAAGTACAGTAGAGTTTTACAAAGAATACTGCCTAACAGTGAACAAAGCAGCACATATATACTGCAGATAGACTAACTCGTCTTCATTAAATTTTAACTCATGTGTCTTCTTCATCTCTCCCAACTAACACAGCTGCAATCACAGGATCAACAGCTATTTCTAAGTCTGACATACCAACCACATCCGGATCAAGAACTACTCAGGAGCCTGTAACAAGCACAAAAACATCTTCAGATAGTGGGTCCGTCACTAGTGTTAGTGTAACCACAAAATCCTCATCTGAAACAAGTGGTCCTACAGTATCAGGAAAGACAACAAGAGCTTCAAATACTGTGTCTAGTAACCCAAGTACTGTCACAGGATCAGTTAAGACAACTAATCCAAATGTGACCGTAAGCACTCAATCCACAGCAAGTGCTTCTCCAACGCCTGCGCAGACTACAACGTCTACACTTGGGGCATCTACGACTTCAGGTCTAAGCTTCACAACCCCATCTAGGACAAGTGGTTCTTTAGTAACGGGAGAAACAACAAGTGCTGTATCTACTAGCCCAAGTAGTGTTACAGGATCAGGAAAGACTACTAATCCAACTGTGACCATAAGCACTCAATCCTCGGCAAGTGTTTCTCCAATCCCTGTGAAGACTACAAGATCTCCAGATAATAGTGCATCTACCATTCCAAGCGTGAGCTCAAAAACCACATTAGGGACAAGTGGTACTTCAATTTCTGGAAAGACAACAACAGTTTCAAGTAGTGTGTCTACTAAGCCAAGTGGTAGTCCAGAATCAGGAAAGACCACTAGTCCAATTGTGACCATAAACACTAGATCTACAGCAAGTGCTTCACCAACGCCTGAGAAGACCACAAGTGGTGCGTATACCAGTATAATTATACACTTAAATATATGCTGGCTGCAGAAAAAGTTAGTGAGTCCATCAGTGAGCTTCTTTTGGTGGTAAAGTTTGTAAAGGTCCTAAGAATGTTTCCTCATGATAATCGAGCAGTGGAAACAGCTGAAAAACACACAACAAACAAGCAAAATGCTCATTTATAGGTGGAAATGACCTTTTATTCTACACAAAACATATTTGTTCTCATGTAGACAGAATTCGCGCTACTGAGAACAATGGAAGCCGATGTGCATTGAGCGATCTATTATAGATCTATTACAGGTCATTTAGTAATCATCTGAAATGGGGGTGGATCATGTATCCAGATCAAAGTTCAGAGTTCATTAAATGTAAGAAAAGAGTTACGATCACTACCACCAGAAGAAGCTTACTGACGAGTTCACAGTTGCCACTTTCTGCTGCCATCTGTGTACTGTGATAAATGGAGCCTCTGGTACCAAATGGTTAAAATGTTTAATGAGACGGAAGTGTAAAAATGAATTTTAACCCAAAGTAAATGCATTTATGTAAAAAATTCTATAAAAAGTTTTAAGGGAGATGCCAATAAGTGTATGTAGATAGAGGGGCAGGCTATAGATTATTATATATGGTTATATGACGATACATTGTGTGTGCTTTAACCCCAGAATATTTTAGTTATATTTATAGATAAAATAATTAAAAATAGACTTAAAAGGGCCGATATATGTGTATATATTGGCTCTTGCTTAGAAATAAAGCTGGTGTCACGACAACGACGTCGCTGCAACGTCACCATTTTCTGTGACGTTGCAGCGACATCCCGTCGCTGTCGCTGTGTGTGACATCCAGCAACGACCTGGCCCCTGCTGTGAGGTTGCCGGTCGTTGCTGAATGTCCAGCTTCATTTTTTGGTCGTCACTCTCCCGCTGTGACACACACATCGCTGTGTGTGACAGCGAGAGAGCGACGAAATGAAGCGAGCAGGGAGCAGGAGCCGGCATCTGGCAGCTGCGGTAAGCTGTAACCAGCGTAAACATCGGGTAACCAAGGGAAGACCTTTCCCTGGTTACCCGATATTTACCTTCGTTACCAGCCTCCGCCCTTGCTGCCAGTTCCGGCTCCTGCTCTGTGCACATGTGGCTGCAGTACACATCGGGTAATTAACCCGATGTATACTGTAGCAAGGAGAGCAAGGAGCCAGCACTAAGCAGTGTGCGCGGCTCCCTGCTCTCTGCACTGTGACATGTAGCTGCAGTACACATCGGGTTAATTAACCCGATGTGTACTGTACCTAGGAGAGCAAGGAGCCAGCGCTAAGCGCGGCTCCCTGCTCTCTGCACATGTAGCACAGCGACGTTATGATCGCTGCTGCGTCGCTGTGTTTGACAGATAAGCAGCGATCATAACAGCGACTTACACGGTCGCTGTTACGTACGTCACAGAAAATGGTGACGTAACAGCGACGTCGTTGTCGCTGTCGCTTAGTGTGAACCCAGCTTAAGTGTTAAGTCCATTTGTTCATCAACTATTTGCACATATAAATACTGTAGATCTTAAGGACAACCTGCCACCTGGTCAAAATTGGTAAAATTCACCAGTTTTTGCTCATAATAACTTATTCCTGCTGCTCCCTTTAAATTATGTGGGTTTTTGCACCCTTAAAAATGTGGACATCCAGAGATTTGGGTCTTTTTAATAAATTCGACAAATTGTAATTGCTCTACATTCTTCCACTGTGACCAACAATCTCTTGGTAAAGTCTCCAAAAATTAGTGCTAAATAAAAAGGCCCATTTCTATGGGAATGTATGAGTTTTTATTTTTAGAAAAAAAAGTAATACTCACAAGAGTAGCAGAAATAAAATAAGAGTAATAACTGGTTACTTTTAACTGTGTAACAGGTCTCTTCTATGTTCAGAATGTCCTGAAGCATTGACTTCTGTTGGTTGGTTCTTTCGGTGGCTTATCTATAGCCTGTGCATCTAGGTTTTTCTTATATTTGTTTTGTAATCCATTTTGGGTCCTATTATTTCATGTATCAACTTCTGATAACATCTACTAGTTCAGACTTTGGATCTCACCCTGGTTCTAGATTGGTTCTGATACTTTTCTTTATCTATGACTTGAAGCTCAATTTTCTCCTGGTTTGGATTCTGGTTCCTCCTGGGTGTTTCTCATCCTACACTGGTAATTCTATTGGTTCACAATCTGATTCCACACTGGTTTCCATCTCCTGGTTTTGCTTCTGACCCTGGTTTTCTCACTATTCCTGAATTCTAACATCTGGTCCTGACTACAGACTACATCTTCTGGTTCTAGAGCTGTAAAGTGACTCTGGTTCTTCTGCTGCGGCTCAATCTCCGCTCACAGTTGCAATCATTCAGAGATTACTCAGAAGTCTGTGAAGCCTGGAAGTCTTATCACAGAAACAAATTAATGTGAAAACTCAAAGGATTCCTTAAATTCTGTACCTCACGTTTGCCAGCAATTGGTTATTATGGTCAAGGTACAGGATCTAACATGTTCCAGTCATAGCAGCACTTACTAACCCCAATTCCTCTTGCGGTGTAACCAAACAACTGCCGTCCTCGGCACACACCTTCCATGGAGGGATATGGAAGGAGGTTTTCTTGGATCTAAAAAGCTAAAAGAAAAACAGGAAGACAAATATCTAACAATGCTGCAATAATTGGGGGCTAAAGGAGCGTCTTCAATTCTCCAGAAAACGTAACAATGCAATTTTTCTGTACATCTTTAAAGTACAGCAGAGTTTTACAAAGAATACTGCTTAACAGTGAACAAAGCAGCAGATATATACTGCAGATAGACTAACTCTTCTTCATGAAATTTTAACTCATGTGTTTTCTTCATATCTCCCAACTAACACAGCTGCAATCACAGGTTCAACACCTATTTCTAAGTCTGAAATAACAATCACATCCAGATCAAGAACTACTCAGGAACCTGTATCGAGCACAAGAACGTCTTCAGATAGTGGCTCCTCCACTAGTGTTAGTGTAAGCACAAAATCCTCATCTGAAACAAGTGGTCCTACAGTATCAGGAAAGACGACAAGAGCTTCAAGTACTGTGTCTAGTAACCCAAGTACTGTCACAGGATCAGTTAAGACAACTAATCCAAATGTGACCGTAAGCACTCAATCCACGGCAAGTGCTTCTCCAATGCCTGCGCAGACTACAACATCTACACATGGTGCATCTACTAGTTCAGGTCTAAGCTTCACAACCCCATCTAGGACAAGTGGTTCTTCAGTAACCGGAAAGACAACAAGTGCTGTATCTACTAGGCCAAGTAGTGTTACAGGATCAGGAAAGACTACTGTGAGCATAAGTACTCAATCCACAGCAAGTGCTTCTCCAGCGTCTGTGCAGACTACAACGTCTACACTTGGGGCATCTACGACTTCAGGTCTAAGCTTCACAACCCCATCTAGGACAAGTGGTTCTTTAGTAACGGGAGAAACAACAAGTGCTGTATCTACTAGCCCAAGTAGTGTTACAGGATCAGGAAAGACTACTAATCCAACTGTGACCATAAGCACTCAATCCTCGGCAAGTGTTTCTCCAATCCCTGTGAAGACTACAAGATCTCCAGATAGTAGTGCATCTACCATTCCAAGCGTGAGCTCAAAAACCACATTAGGGACAAGTGGTACTTCAATTTCCGGAAAGACAACAACAGTTTCAAGCAGTGTGTCTACTAAGCCAAGTGGTAGTCCAGAATCAGGAAAGACCACTAGTCCAATTGTGACCATAAACACTAGATCTACAGCAAGTGCTTCACCAACGCCTGAGAAGACCACAAGTGGTGCGTATACCAGTATAATTATACACTTAAATATCTGCTGGCTGCAGAAAAAGTTAGTGAGTCCATCAGTGAGCTTCTTTTGGTGGTAAAGTTTGTAAAGGTCCTAAGAATGTTTCGTCATGATAATCGACCAGTGGAAACAGCTGAAAAACACACAACAAACAAGCAAAATGCTCATTTATAGGTGGAAATGACCTTTTATTCTACACAAAACATATTTGTTCTTGTGTAGACAGAATTCGCGCTACTGAGAACAATGGAAGCCGATGTGCACTGAGCGATCTATTATAGATCTATTACAGGTCATTTAGTGATCATCTGAAATGGGGGTGGATCGTGTATCCAGATCAAAGTTCAGAGTTCTTTAAATGTAAGAAAAGAGTTACGATCACTACCACCAGAAGAAGCTTACTGACGAGTTCACAGTTGCCACTTTCTGCTCCCATCTGTGTACTGTGATAAATGGAGCCTGTGGAGCCAAATGGTTAAACATGTTTAATGAAATCGAAGTGCAAAAATGAATTTTAGCCTATACAATATGCATCTATGTAAAAAATTCTATAGAAAGTTGTAAGGGAGATGCCAATAAGTGTATGTCGATAGACGGGACAGACTATAGATTATTATACATGGTTATATGACGATACATTGTGTGTGCTTTAACCCCAGAATATTTTAGTTATATTTATAGCCAGATTAATTAAAAATAGACTTAAAAGGGCCGATATATCTGTGTATATGGGCTCTTGCTTAGAAATAAGTGTTAAGTCCATTTGTTCATCAACTATTTGCACATGTAAATACTGTAGATCTTAAGGACAACCTGCCACCTGGTCAAAATTGGTAAAAGTCACCAGTTTTTTCTCATAATAACTTATTCCTGCTGCTCCCTTTAAATTATGTGGGTTTTTACACCCTTAAAAATGTGGACATCCAGAGATTTGGGTCTTTTTAATAAATTCGACAAATTGTAATTGCTCTACATTCTTCCACTGTGACCAACAATCTCTTGGTAAAGTCCCCAAAAATTAGTGCTAAATTAAAAGGCCCATTTCTATGGAAATGTATGACTTTATTTTTTTTTAGAAAAAAAAAAAGTAATACTCAGAAGAGTAGCATAAATAAAATAAGAATAATAACTGGTTACTTTTAACCGTGTAACAGGTCTCCTCTATGTTCAGAATGTCCTGAAGCATTGACTTCTGTTGGTTGGTTCTTTCGGTGGCTTATCTATAGCCTGTGCATCTAGGTTTTCCTTATATTTGTTTTGTGGTCCATTTTGGGTCCTATTATTTCATGTATCAACTTCTGATAACATCTACTAGTTCAGACTTTGGATCTCACCCTGGTTCTAGATTGGTTCTGATACTATTCTTTATCTATGACTTGGAGCTCAGTTTTCTCCTGGTTTGGATTCTGGTTCTTCCTGGGTGTTTGTCATCCTACACTGGTAATTCTATTGGTTCACAATCTGATTTCACACTGGTTTCCATCTCCGGGTTTTGCTTCTGACCCTGGTTTTCTCATTATTCCTGAATTCTAACATCTGGTCCTGACTACAGACTACATCTTCTGGTTCTGGAACTGTAAAGTGACTCCGGGTCTTGTGCTGCCGCTCAATCTCCGCTCACAGTTGCAATCATTCAGAGTTTACTCGGAAGTCTGTGAAGCCTGGAAGTCTTATCACAGAAACAAATTAATGTGAAAACTCAAAGGATTCCTTAAATTCTGTACCTCACGTTTGCCAGCCATTGGTCATTATGGTCAAGGTGCAGGATCTAACATGTTCCAGTCATAGCAGCACTTACTAATCCCAATTCCTCTTGCGGTGTAACCAAACGACTGCCGTCCTCAGCACGTACCTTCCATAGAGGGATATGGAAGGAGGTTTTCTTGGAACTAACAAGCTAAAAGAAAAACAGGGAGACAAATATCTAACAATGCTGCAATAACCGGGGGCTAAAGGAACATCTTCAATTCTCCAGAAAACATATCAATGCAATTTTTCTGTACATCTTTAAAGTACAGCAGAGTTTTACAAAGAATACTGCCTAACAGTGAACAAAGCAGCAGATATATACTGCAGATAGACTAACTCGTCTTCATTAAATTTTAACTCATGTGTCTTCTTCATCTCTCCCAACTAACACAGCTGCAATCACAGGATCAACAGCTATTTCTAAGTCTGACATACCAACCACATCCGGATCAAGAACTACTCAGGAACCTGTAACAAGCACAAAAACATCTTCAGATAGTGGGTCCGTCACTAGTGTTAGTGTAACCACAAAATCCTCATCTGAAACAAGTGGTCCTACAGTATCAGGAAAGACAACAAAAGCTTCAAATACTGTGTCTAGTAACCCAAGTACTGTCACAGGATCAGTTAAGACAACTAATCCAAATGTGACCGTAAGCACTCAATCCACGGCAAGTGCTTCTCCAACGCCTGCGCAGACTATAACATCTACACTTGGGGCATCTACGACTTCAGGTCTAAGCTTCACAACCCCATCTAGGACAAGTGGTTCTTTAGTAACGGGAGAAACAACAAGTGCTGTATCTACTAGCCCAAGTAGTGTAACAGGATCAGGAAAGACTACTAATCCAACTGTGACCATAAGCACTCAATCCTCGGCAAGTGTTTCTCCAATCCCTGTGAAGACTACAAGATCTCCAGATAATAGTGCATCTACCATTCCAAGCGTGAGCTCAAAAACCACATTAGGGACAAGTGGTACTTCAATTTCCGGAAAGACAACAACAGTTTCAAGTAGTGTGTCTACTAAGCCAAGTGGTAGTCCAGAATCAGGAAAGACCACTGGTCCAATTGTGACCATAAACACTAGATCTACAGCAAGTGCTTCACCAACGCCTGAGAAGACCACAAGTGGTGCGTATACCAGTATAATTATACACTTAAACATCTGCTGGCTGCAGAAAAAGTTAGTGAGTCCATCAGTGAGCTTCTTTTGGTGGTAAAGTTTGTAAAGGTCCTAAGAATGTTTCCTCATGATAATCGAGCAGTGGAAACAGCTGAAAAACACACAACAAACAAGCAAAATGCTCATTTATAGGTGGAAATGACCTTTTATTCTACACAAAACATATTTGTTCTCGTGTAGACAGAATTCGCGCTACTGAGAACAATGGAAGCCGATGTGCACTGAGCGATCTATTATAGATCTATTACAGGTCATTTAGTGATCATCTGAAACAGGGGTGGATCGTGTATCCAGATTAAAGTTCAGAGTTCATTAAATGTAAGAAAAGAGTTACGATCACTACCACCAGAAGAAGCTTACTGACGAGTTCACAGTTGCCACTTTCTGCTGCCATCTGTGTACTGTGATAAATGGAGCCTGTGGTACCAAATGGTTAAAATGTTTAATGAGACGGAAGTGTAAAAATGAATTTTAACCCAAAGTAAATGCATTTATGTAAAAAATTCTATAAAAAGTTTTAAGGGAGATGCCAATAAGTGTATGTAGATAGAGGGGCAGGCTATAGATTATTATATATGGTTATATGACGATACATTGTGTGTGCTTTAACCCCAGAATATTTTAGTTATATTTATAGCCAAATTAATTAAAAATAGACTTAAAAGGGCCGATATATCTGTGTATATGGGCTCTTACTTAGAAATAAGTGTTAAGTCCATTTGTTCATCAACTATTTGCACATGTAAATACTGTAGATCTTAAGGACAACCTGCCACCTGGTCAAAATTGGTAAAAGTCACCAGTTTTAGCTTATAATAACTTATTCCTGCTGCTCCCTTTAAATTATGTGGGTTTTTACACCCTTAAAAATGTGGACATCCAGAGATTTGGGTCTTTTTAATAAATTCGACAAATTGTAATTGCTCTACATTCTTCCACTGTGACCAACAATCTCTTGGTAAAGTCTCCAAAAATTAGTGCTAAATAAAAAGGCCCATTTCTATGGGAATGTATGAGTTTTTATTTTTAGAAAAAAAAAAGGAATACTCAGAAGAGTAGCATAAATAAAATAAGAGTAATAACTGGTTACTTTTAACCGTGTAACAGGTCTCCTCTATGTTCAGAATGTCCTGAAGCATTGACTTCTGTTGGTTGGTTGTTTCGTTGGCTTATCTATAGCCTGTGCATCTAGGTTTTTCTTATATTTGTTTTGTGGTCCATTTTGGGTCCTATTATTTCATGTATCAACTTCTGATAACATCTACTAGTTCAGACTTTGGATCTCACCCTGGTTCTACATTGGTTCTGATACTTTTCTTTATCTATGACTTGGAGCTCAATTTTCTCCTGGTTTGGATTCTAGTTCCTCCTGGGTGTTTGTCATCCTACACTGGTAATTCTATTGGTTCACAAACTGATTTCACACTGGTTTCCATCTCCGGGTTTTGCTTCTGACCCTGGTTTTCTCATTATTCCTGAATTCTAACATCTGGTCCTGACTACAGACTACATCTTCTGGTTCCGGAACTGTAAAGTGACTCTGGTTCTTCTGCTGCGGCTCAATCTCCGCTCACAGTTGCAATCATTCAGAGTTTACTCGGAAGTCTGTGAAGCCTGGACGTCTTATCACAGAAACTAATTAATGTAAAAACTCAAAAGATTACCTAAATTCTGTACCTCACTTTTTCCAGCCATTGGTCATTATGGTCAAGGTGCGGGATCTAACATGTTCCAGTCATAGCAGCACTTACTAACCCTAATACCTCTCGCGGTGTAACCAAACAACTGCCGTCCTCGACACACACCTTCCATAGAGGGACATTGAAGAAGGTTTTCTTGGAACTAACAAGCTAAAATAACAGGAAGACAGATATTTAACAATGCTGCAATAACTGGAGACTAAAGGAACGTCTTCAATTCTCCAGAAAACATAACAATGCAATTCTTCTGTACATCTTTAAAGTAAACAGAGTTTTGCAGAGAATACTGCCTAACAGTAAACGAAGCAGGACATATATACTGCAGATAGATTTACTCATCCTCATTCCCATTTTAAGTCATGTGTCTTCTTCATATCTCCCAACTAACACAGCTGCAATCACAGGATCAACGGTTACTTCTAGGTCTGAAATAACAACCACATCCGGATCAAGAACTACTCAGGAACCTGTAACAAGCACAAGAACATCTTCAGATAGTGGGTCCTCCACTAGTGTTAGTGTAAGCACAAAATCCTCATCTGAAACAAGTGGTCCTACAGTATCAGGAAAGACAACAAGAGCTTCAAGTAGTGTGCCTAACCCAAGTACTGTCACAGGATCAGTTATGACAACTAATCCAAATGTGACCATAAGCACTCAGTCCATGTCAAGTGCTTCTCCAACACCTGCGCAGACTACAACATCTAGACTTGGGGCATCTACAACTTCAGGTCTAAGCTTCACAACCCCATCTAGGACAAGTGGTTCTTTAGTAACGGGAGAGGCAACAAGTGTTGTATCTACTAGCCCAAGTAGTGTTACAAAATCAGGAAAGACTACTAATCCAACTGTGACCATAAGCACTCAATCCTCGGCAAGTGTTTCTCCAACGTCTGTGAAGACTACAAGATCTCCAGGTAGTAGTGCATCTACCATTCCAAGCATGAGCTCAAAAACCACATTAGGGACAAGTGGTACTTCAATTTCCGGAAAGACAACAACAGTTTCAAGCAGTGTGTCTACTAAGGCAAGTGGTAGTCCAGAATCAGGAAAGACCACTAGTCCAATTGTGACCATAAACACTCAATCCACAGCAAGTGCATCACTAACGCCTGAGAAGACTACAAGTGGTGTGTATACTGGTATAATTATAAACTTAAACATCTCTCCTGGCTGCAGAAAAAGTTAGTGAGTCCATCAGTGAGCTTCTTTTGGTGGTAGAGTTTATAAAGGTCCTAAGAATGTTCAGTGATGATAATTGAGCAGTGTAAACAGCTGAAAATCACCCGACAAACAAGCAAAACGCTTATTCATGGGTGGAAATTATCTTTTGTGCTAGACACAACATGTAAAAATTTCTATTAAAAATTTTAAGGGAGATGCAAATAAGTGTATGTAGATAGAGGGGGCAGGCTATAGATTATTATACATGATTATGTGATGATAAAGTGTGTGTGTCTTAACCGAAGAAAATTTTAGTCATATTTAAAGCTTGGACTAAGGACACATTAAAAAGGGCCATTATAAGCCCTGAACAAGTGCTGGTCAGCTATATATATATATATATATATATATATATATATATATATATATATATATATATGGGCTTTTGATGAAAGGTAACAGTTAAAGAGATTATCCTCTACTTAAACAATGATGGCCTATCCTTACGATAGGCCATCAATGCCTGATCACCCGGGATCGGATACCCCGAACTCCTGCCGATCAGCAGTTTTCGGTGGCGGTACCAGGTTCCCAGAAGTGCTCAGTTCTGGAGCTGCTCCATGTTCTGATAGTGGCTCGGCCAGGTACTGCACATCCGCCTCCTATTCAAATCAATAGTAGGCAGACGAGCAGTATTTGCCTGCGGCCACAATAAGAAGAAGGAGTAGCTAAGGAACTGAGCATTTCCGGCTTCCTGCTACTGACACTGGCACCGAGACCAGCATGAATGTAGGGTGTTGGACCCTGGCCATTCAGACATTGATGACCTATCTTAAAGATAGGCCATCAATATAAAAGTAGTGGACAAACTCTTTACTTTGTTCATCAACTATTTGCCCATGTAAATAGACCTTATAGAGAACCTGCCACCTGGTCAAAATGACCAAAAGTGAACGTTTTTTGCGCTTAATTCATTCCTGCTGCTCCACTTTGAATTCTGTGGGTTTCTTTTACCCCTGAAAAATTTTAAGATTCAGAAATTTGGGTCTTTTTGATTAACACGACAATTCTTTATTGCTCTGCATACTTACACTGTGACCCACAATTTTTTGGTAAAGACCAAATATAATTAAAAGGCCCATATCTATGCGAATGTATGGTGGAATTCTTTTTAGGAACAAAGTGCTCACAGGAGCAGCAGAAATAAAATAAAAGTAATAACTGTCCACTTTGACCTGGTAATAGGTCTTCTCTACGATCGGGATGTCCTGAACCATTGCCTTCTGTTGGTTGTTTTTTTCGGTGGCTTATCTACAGCCTGTGTGTCTAAGTTTATTTATACACGTTTTATTAACTAAGCTCCTCATTTCTCACATCTTGGGTCGTATTATTTCCTGTATCAACTACTGGTACTGGCTTCTGATAACATCTACTATTTTTGACTTTGGATCTCACCCTGGTTCTAGATTGGTTCTGATACTGTTCTTTATCTATGACTTGGAGCTCAGTTTTCTCCTGGTTTGGATTCTGGTTCCTCCTGGGTGTTTCTCATCCTACACTGGTAATTCTATTGGTTCACAATCTGATTCCACACTGGTTTCCATCTCCTGGTTTTGCTTCTAATCCTGGTTTTCTCACTGTTCCTGAATTCTAACATCTGGTCCTGACTACAGACTACATCTTCTGGTTCTGGAACTGTAAAGTGACTCTGGGTCTTGTGCTGCCGCTCAATCTCCGCTCACAGTTGCAATCATTCAGAGATTACTCAGACGTCTGTGAAGCCTGGGCGTCTCATCTCAGAAACTAATCAATGTGAAAAATCAAAGGATTCTTTAAATTCTGTACCTCACGTTTGCCAGCAATTGGTCAATTTGGTCAAGGTACAGGATCTAACATGTTCCAGTCATAGCAGCACTTACTAACCCCAATTTCTCCTGCGGTGTAACCAAATGTCTGCCGTCCTTGGCACACAACTTCCATAGAGGAATATGGAAGGAGGTTTTCTTGGAACTACCAAGCTAAAATAACAACAGGAACATAAATATCCAACAATGCTGCAATAACCGGGGGCTAAAGGAACGTCTTCAATTCTCCAAAAAACATAACAATGCAATTCTTCTGTACATGTTTAAAGTGCAAGAGAGTTTTGCAGAGAATACTGCCTAACAGTGAACAAAGCAGCAGATATATACTGCAGATAGACTTAATCATCTTCATTCAATTTTAACCCCTGTATCTTTTTCATATCTCCCAATAACACAGCTGCAATCACAGGATCAACGGTTACTTCTAGGTCTGCCATACCAACCACATCCGGATCAAGAACTACTCAGGAACCTGTATCGAGCACAAGAACGTCTCCAGATAGTGGGTCCACCACTAGTGTTAGTGTAAGCACAAAATCCACATCTGAAACCACTGGTCCTACAGTACCAGGAAAGACAACAAAAGCTTCAAGTAGTGTGTCTAGTAACCCAAGTACTGTCACAGGATCAGTTATGACAACTAATCCAAATGTGACCGTAAACACTCAATCCACAACAAGTGGTTCTCCAACGCCTGCGCAGACTACAACATCTACACATGGTGCATCTACGACTTCAGGTCTAAGCTTCACAACCCCATCTAGGACAAGTGGTGCTTCAGTAACGGGAGAGACAACAAGTGCTGTATCTACTAGCCCAAGTAGTGTTACAGGATCAGGAAAGACTACTGTGAGCATAAGTACTCAATCAACAGCAAGTGCTTCTCCAATGTCTGGGCAGACTACAAAATCTCCAGGTAGTAGTACATCTACCATTCCAAATGTGAGCTCAAAAACCACAACGGGGACAAGTGGTACTTCACAATCCGGAAAGACAACAACAGTTTCAAGTAGTGTGTCCATTAACACAGCTAGCAGTCCAGAATCAGGAAAGACCACTAATCCCATTGTGACAGTAAAGACTCAATCCACAACGAGTGCTTCTTCAACACCTGGGAAGACCACAAGTGGTGCGTATACTAGTACAATTATAAGCTTAAATATCTGCTAGATGCAGAAAAAGTTAAAGTGAGTCCATCAGTGAGCTTCTTTTGGTGGTAGAGTTTGTAAGGGTCCTTAGAATGATCAGTCATGGTAATTGAGCAGTGTAAACAGCTGAAAATTACACAAAAGATCACCATTCTAATGTAGACAGGACATGTAGAACAATTTCAGCCAATGTGCACTGAGCGATCTATTACAGATGTATTACAGGTCATTCGGTGATCATCTGAAGCCGGGGCAGCATCACCAACCGGCAAAATAGCTGAAGCTCATCTCTTATCCATATCTTAACTCCAATCTTGGTGTGACTCTAAATTAGCTCAAGTTCAATTGATGAAATAAGGTTGGGGCCACACGAGCATTACTGCGAGTGCATGGCATGACTCTCGGCTCCCACTCTGTTGGAGTGTAAGCTGAGTGTCATGCCATGGTGATCCGATCCTGAGATTGTAGCACAGCCGCAGAAGACAGGACGGGTACTGCGGAGCAGAGGGAGGGACTAATCTCCCTATCTCCTCTATTGTCAGCTGATGTGTATATCACACTGCACTCCGGTGTCATGCGAGTGCCATGCGATGCTTCTCTCGCACCCATAGACGTGTATGGGTACAAGAGAAAACAAATCGTATTCCACCCGCAGCATGCTGCGATTGTTTTCTCGGTCTGATTACGGCTGAGAAAAAAAATTGCTCAAGGGAGCGGCCCCATAAAGTAACACGGGTCCGGGTGGGATGCGATTTTTTTTATTGCATTACACTTGCTCTGTTTTACTCACTGTGTGCCCTTAGCCTAATCACTACCACCAGAAGAAGCTTACTGATACTATACTGTGATAAATGGAGCCTGTGGAGCCAAACGGTTAAAAATATTTAATGAAACCCAATTGCACAAACAAATTTTATCTGTAAATAAATGCATTTAACTCTGAAAAAAAAAGCCCTGATGAAGGTGTCCACATGCTATAAAATGTTTTCGGGAAGTTGCTAATCAGTGTACTGTATGTACAGTAAGTAGCTAGAGAGCGCAGGCTATAGTTCACAATACATCATTATTTGATGAGCAATCCTGTGTGGATCCCAGCTAGTTTTAGTCCTACTTAAAGCCAGAACTAAAGACTTATTTACAAGGGCTGACTTAAGACCATGAACGAGAGCTGATCGACTATGTATATGTTCATATGGGCTGACTTTAAAAACAATGCAAAAGTTAAGAATAAATGATAAATATATATATATATATATATATATATATATATATATATATATATATATATATATATATATATAGTTACCGCACTTTTTCCTTTTAAAAATAAACAAAGGGAAAAAGTTAAAAAATAATCATATTGGTATCACTGGGTGTATAAAAGTCAAATCTATCAAAAAAAGGAATTAATTAACCAGATTGGTAAATATTTAGCAGAAAAACAATTAAAGTAGCAGAATTACGGATCTGTCATCTCACCTCCCTAACAAAATGTAATAATATGAAATCAAAGCATCAAATGTACAGAAAATTGGTAACAATAAAAATGTCAGGTTAAGGCTGGGGCCACAACACGGGGATTAGTGCGAATGTGTGCATAACACTCGGCTCACGCTCGCAGGACAGCCAGAGCCAAGTGTCATGTGACTGTGGTCCGATCCTGCTATCAGACCACAGCTGCGGATTGGAGGGCCGGCGTTGCAGAGGAGAGGGAGGGATTTATCACCCAATCTCCTTCGTTGCCGGCTGATGTGAGAATCACATTGTACTCCATTGTAATGAGAGTGCAGTGCGATGTTTCTCTCACCCCCATAGACTTGAATGGGTGCGAGTGAAACAGGATCACATTTCACCCGCAGCATGCTGCGACTGATTTCTCGGTCCGATTAGGGCTGAGAAAAAAAATCGCTCATGGGAGCTGCTCCATAGAGTAATATTGGTGGAATGTGAATTTTTATCGCATTCCACTCGCTCTGTATTACTCGCCGTGTGTGCTAGCCATAAAGAAGAAACCGTCACTCAGCTCCATAAACAGAAAAATGTTGCTTTTTTAGGATGTAAACAATATTCATATTTTTTTCCCATCACTTAGATAGAAAAAAAAATTAGAAGTTTGTTTGGAATCACTGTAATATCATTCCTGCTGATCTGAGGATTTGGGTTTGTATTTATTACGTCAAATGTTAACGTTCTCTATAGTTACACTGTGAGCCGCTCCTCCTTGGTAAGGAACAGAAAACATATTACTGAATAAAAAGGCCCTATTTGGGTGGATTTTTAAGTGGCAAAAAAAAATACTTATGGGAGCAGCAGAAATCAAATAGGACGTGGTGGCAGGTCGTACCTAAGTCTGGAATGTCCAACGTGTTCTAGTTCTTTCAGTGGCTTATTTACAGTGTAATTGGCCATCTCGGTTCTTCGTAAACACTTTTTGTGGTCTAAATCCCTAATCAACATTATTTTGATTCCTATTATTTTATCTATCTCTAATTTCTGGTACTGGCTTCAGATAACATAGACTAGTTTAGACTTTGGATCTCACCCTGGTTCTAGATTGGTTCTGATACTGTTCTTTATCTATGTCTTGGAGCTCACTTTCCTCCTGGTTTGGATTCTGGTTCCTCCTGGGTGTTACTCGTAACTCTATTGGTTCCCAATCTGATTCCACACTGGTTTCCATCTCCTTGTTTCGCTTCTGATCCTGGTTTTCTCACTATTCCTGAAATCTAACATCCGGTCCTGACTACAGACTGATTCTGGAGCTGTAAAGTGACTCTGGTTCTTCTGCTGCCGCTAAATCTCTGCTCACAGTTACAATCATTTGGCAAATACTCAACTCTGAAGCCTGGAAGACATATTATAGGAAATATTATAAGCGAAAACTGAAAGGATTATTTCAATTCTGTACCTCAATTTGGCCTCATAGGTGACAGCGTCTCTGTGGGACCCCAATATAATACACAGCTCTAGTTACATGTAACAGAAAATGATATAAAATGAATGAAATAACAAGTGATTTATTATCCTGACATCATTCCTAATGTGGAAAACAAACCCGAAACAGAACAACTTTATCTAAAAAGAATATTTCTAATGTTTCCCCTACAACTGTTCCAGATGGACATACGGGGACCACCAAGAGCACTACAGGTGTAACACCAACTAAACCGACAGTAACTGGAACATCCGTGGTAACAACAACAACAACAATACCATCAGGAAGCACATCAACACCAGCAACACCTACAACAAAAACAACAGGTGACACTAGATAGGTGATAACTTCACCACCCATGGGGGTCCGACTTCTGGGACTTGCACCGATCGAGACAGCACAGGACACATGTATAGAATGTTAGAATGGAGCAGCGGTGCACACGCTCGATCGACGCTCAATTCTATCCCTATGGGGCTGCTGAGACTTGTGCTTGGTTTTTTCTCTTCAGCCCCATAGAGAATGAATTGAGCCGCGGTCACACGTTGGGATTGCCAGTGTATTTTGTAATGGGGCAAAAAGGTTTCCATTGAGGATAAAAGTTCTCCATTATGATAATTGTTGCAGGTCCCAAAGGTCAGACACCGGCCAATCAGAAACTTACCACCAATTATATAGACATTTGACAACTTGTTTTCACTCGACCCTTTAAAAGCATCTAAAACCCATATAATACTGATACCTCTTAACTATCTTAGGTAGAGGTCAAATCTATCAAAATATGGAATTAATTAACCAGATTGGTAAATGTTAAGCAGAAAAACAATTAAAATAACAGAATTACGGATCTGTCATCTCACCTCCCTAACAAAATGTAATAATATGAAATCAAAGCATCAAATGTACAGAAAATTGGTAACAATAAAAATGTCAGGTTAAGGCTGGGGCCACAACATGGGGATTAGTGCGAATGTGCGCATGACACTCGGCTCACGCTCGCAGCACAGCAGGAGCCAAGTGTCATGTGACTGTGGTCCAATCCTGCGATCAGACCACAGCTGCAGAGGAGAGGGAGGGATTTATCTCCCTATCTCCTCCATTGCCAGTTGATGCGAGAATGCGAGTGCAGTGCGATGTTTCTCTCGCCCCCATAGACTTCAAATGGTGCGAATGAAACTAGATCACACTCCCCCTGCAGCATGCCGCAACTGATTTCTCAATTCGATTAGGGCTGAGAAAAAAAATCGCTCATGGGAGCTGCTCCATAGAGTAATATCGGTGGAATGCGATTTTTTATCACATTCCACTCTCTCTGTATTACTCGCCGTGTGTGCTAGCCATAAAGAAGAAACCATCACTCAGTTCCATAAACAGAAAAATGTTACTTTTTTAGGATGTAAACACTATTCTTATTTTTTTTACCATCACTTACATAGAAAAAAAAAATAGACGTTTGTTTGGAATCACTGTAATATCATTCCTGCTGATCTGAGGATTTGGGTTTGTATTTATTACGTCAAATGTTAACGTTCTCTATAGTTACACTGTGAGCCGCTCCTCCTTTGTAAGGAACAGAAAACATATTACTGAATAAAAAGGCCCTATTTGGGTGGATTTTTAAGTGGCAAAAAAAAATACTTATGGGAGCAGCAGAAATCAAATAGGACGTGGTGGCAGGTCGTACCTAAGTCTGGAATGTCCAACGTGTTCTATTCTTTCAGTGGCTTATTTACAGTGTAATTGGCCATCTCGGTTCTTCGTAAACACTTTTTGTTGTCTAAATCCCTAATCAACATTATTTTGATTCCTATTATTTTATCTATCTCTAATTTCTGGTACTGGCTTCAGATAACATAGACTAGTTTAGACTTTGGATCTCACCCTGGTTCTAGATTGGTTCTGATACTGTTCTTTATCTATGTCTTGGAGCTCACTTTCCTCCTGGTTTGGATTCTGGTTCCTCCTGGGTGTTACTCGTAACTCTATTGGTTCCCAATCTGATTCCACACTGGTTTCCATCTCCTTGTTTCGCTTCTGATCCTGGTTTTCTCACTATTCCTGAAATCTAACATCCGGTCCTGACTACAGACTGATTCTGGAGCTGTAAAGTGACTCTGGTTCTTCTGCTGCTGCTCAATCTCTGCTCACAGTTACAATCATTTGGCAAATACCCAACTCTGAAGCCTGGAAGACATATTATAGGAAATATTATAAGCGAAAACTGAAAGGATTATTTCAATTCTGTACCTCAATTTGGCCTCATAGGTGACAGCGTCTCTGTGGGACCCCAATATAATACACAGCTCTAGTTACATGTAACAGAAAATGATATAAAATGAATGAAATAACAAGTGATTTATTATCCTGACATCATTCCTAATGTGGAAAACAAACCCGAAACAGAGCAACTTTATTTAAAAGAATATTTCTAATGTTTCCCCTACAACTGTTCCAGATGGACATACGGGGACCACCAAGAGCACTACAGGTGTAACACCAACTAAACCGACAGTAACTGGAACATCCGTGGTAACAACAACAACAACAACAACACCATCAGGAAGCACATCAACACCAGCAACAACTACAACAAAAACAACAGGTGACAATAGATAGGTGATAACTTCATCACCCATAGGGGTTCGACTGCTGGGACTCGCACCGATCACCAGCACAGGACACATGTATAGAATGTTAGAATGGAGCAGCGGTGCACACGCTCGATCGCTGCTCAATTCTATCCCTATGGGGCTGCTGAGACTTGTGCTTGGTTTTTTCTCTTCAGCCCCATAGAGAATGAATTGAGCCGCGGTCAGACGTCGGGATTGCCAGTGTATTTTGTAATGGGGCAAAAAGGTTTCCATTGAGGATAAAAGTTCTCCATTATGATAATTGTTGCAGGTCCCAAAGGTCAGACACCGGCCAATCAGAAACTTACCACCAATTATATAGACATTTGACAACTTGTTTTCACTCGACCCTTTAAAAGCATCTAAAAACCATATAATACTGATACCTCTTAACTATCTTAGGTAGAGGTCAAATCTATCAAAATATGGAATTAATTAACCAGATTGGTAAATGTTAAGCAGAAAAACAATTAAAATAACAGAATTACGGATCTGTCATCTCACCTCCCTAACAAAATGTAATAATATGAAATCAAAGCATCAAATGTACAGAAAATTGGTAACAATAAAAATGTCAGGTTAAGGCTGGGGCCACAACATGGGGATTAGTGCG
This sequence comes from Anomaloglossus baeobatrachus, assembly GCF_048569485.1. Taxonomy (NCBI): domain Eukaryota; kingdom Metazoa; phylum Chordata; class Amphibia; order Anura; family Aromobatidae; genus Anomaloglossus; species Anomaloglossus baeobatrachus. The sequence goes on from NC_134360.1 coordinate 241,646,903, forward strand.
AATGTGCGCATGACACTCGGCTCACGCTCGCAGCACAGCAGGAGCCAAGTGTCATGTGACTGTGGTCCAATCCTGCGATCAGACCACAGCTGCAGAGGAGAGGGAGGGATTTATCTCCCTATCTCCTCCATTGCCAGTTGATGCGAGAATGCGAGTGCAGTGCGATGTTTCTCTCGCCCCCATAAACTTCAAATGGTGCGAATGAAACTAGATCACATTCCCCCTGCAGCATGCCGCAACTGATTTCTCAATTCGATTAGGGCTGAGAAAAAAAATCGCTCATGGGAGCTGCTCCATAGAGTAATATCGGTGGAATGCGATTTTTTATCGCATTCCACTCGTTCTGTATTACTCGCCGTGTGTGCTAGCCATAAAGAAGAAACCATCACTCAGCTCCATAAACAGAAAAATGTTACTTTTTTAGGATGTAAACAATATTCTTATTTTTTTTACCATCACTTACATAGAAAAAAAAATAGACGTTTGTTTGGAATCACTGTAATATCATTCCTGCTGATCTGAGGATTTGGGTTTGTATTTATTACGTCAAATGTTAACGTTCTCTATAGTTACACTGTGAGCCGCTCCTCCTTGGTAAGGAACAGAAAACATATTACTGAATAAAAAGGCCCTATTTGGGTGGATTTTTAAGGGGCAAAAAAAATACTTATGGGAGCAGCAGAAATTTAATAGGACGTGGTGGCAGGTCGTACCTAAGTCTGGAATGTCCAACGTGTTCTAGTTCTTTCAGTGGCTTATTTACACTGTAATTGGCCGTCTCGGTTCTTCGTAAACACTTTTTGTGGTCTAAATCCCTAATCAACATTATTTTGATTCCTATTATTTTATCTATCTCTAACTTCTGCTACTGGCTTCAGATAACATAGACTAGTTTAGACTTTGGATCTCACCCTGGTTCTAGATTGGTTCTGATACTGTTCTTTATCTATGTCTTGGAGCTCACTTTCCTCCTGGTTTGGATTCTGGTTCCTCCTGGGTGTTACTGGTAACTCTATTGGTTCCCAATCTGATTCCACACTGGTTTCCATCTCCTTGTTTCGCTTCTGATCCTGGTTTTCTCACTATTCCTGAAATCTAACATCCGGTCCTGACTACAGACTGATTCTGGAGCTGTAAAGTGACTCTGGTTCTTCTGCTGCCGCTAAATCTCTGCTCACAGTTACAATCATTTGGCAAATACTCAACTCTGAAGCCTGGAAGACATATTATAGGAAATATTATAAGCGAAAACTGAAAGGATTATTTCAATTCTGTACCTCAATTTGGCCTCATAGGTGACAGCGTCTCTGTGGGACCCCAGTATAATACACAGCTCTAGTTACATGTAACAGAAAATGATATAAAATGAATGAAATAACAAGTGATTTATTATCCTGACATCATTCCTAATGTGGAAAACAAACCCGAAACAGAACAACTTTATCTAAAAAGAATATTTCTAATGTTTCCCCTACAACTGTTCCAGATGGACATACGGGGACCACCAAGAGCACTACAGGTGTAACACCAACTAAACCGACAGTAACTGGAACATCCGTGGTAACAACAACAACAACAATACCATCAGGAAGCACATCAACACCAGCAACACCTACAACAAAAACAACAGGTGACACTAGATAGGTGATAACTTCACCACCCATGGGGGTCCGACTTCTGGGACTTGCACCGATCGAGACAGCACAGGACACATGTATAGAATGTTAGAATGGAGCAGCGGTGCACACGCTCGATCGCTGCTCAATTCTATCCCTATGGGGCTGCTGAGACTTGTGCTTGGTTTTTTCTCTTCAGCCCCATAGAGAATGAATTGAGCCGCGGTCAGACGTCGGGATTGCCAGTGTATTTTGTAATGGGGCAAAAAGGTTTCCATTGAGGATAAAAGTTCTCCATTATGATAATTGTTGCAGGTCCCAAGGGTCAGACACCGGCCAATCAGAAACTTACCACCAATTATATAGACATTTGACAACTTGTTTTCACTCGACCCTTTAAAAGCATCTAAAACCCATATAATACTGATACCTCTTAACTATCTTAGGTAGAGGTCAAATCTATCAAAATATGGAATTAATTAACCAGATTGGTAAATGTTAAGCAGAAAAACAATTAAAATAACAGAATTACGGATCTGTCATCTCACCTCCCTAACAAAATGTAATAATATGAAATCAAAGCATCAAATGTACAGAAAATTGGTAACAATAAAAATGTCAGGTTAAGGCTGGGGCCACAACATGGGGATTAGTGCGAATGTGCACATGACACTCGGCTCACGCTCGCAGCACAGCAGGAGCCAAGTGTCATGTGACTGTGGTCCAATCCTGCGATCAGACCACAGCTGCAGAGGAGAGGGAGGGATTTATCTCCCTATCTCCTCCATTGCCAGTTGATGCGAGAATGCGAGTGCAGTGCGATGTTTCTCTCGCCCCCATAAACTTCAAATGGTGCGAATGAAACTAGATCACATTCCCCCTGCAGCATGCCGCAACTGATTTCTCAATTCGATTAGGGCTGAGAAAAAAAATCGCTCATGGGAGCTGCTCCATAGAGTAATATCGGTGGAATGCGATTTTTTATCGCATTCCACTCGCTCTGTATTACTCGCCGTGTGTGCTAGCCATAAAGAAGAAACCGTCACTCAGCTCCATAAACAGAAAAATGTTACTTTTTTAGGATGTAAACACTATTCTTATTTTTTTTACCATCACTTACATAGAAAAAAAAAATAGACGTTTGTTTGGAATCACTGTAATATCATTCCTGCTGATCTGAGGATTTGGGTTTGTATTTATTACGTCAAATGTTAACGTTCTCTATAGTTACACTGTGAGCCGCTCCTCCTTGGTAAGGAACAGAAAACATATTACTGAATAAAAAGGCCCTATTTGGGTGGATTTTTAAGGGGCAAAAAAAATACTTATGGGAGCAGCAGAAATTTAATAGGACGTGGTGGCAGGTCGTACCTAAGTCTGGAATGTCCAACGTGTTCTAGTTCTTTCAGTGGCTTATTTACACTGTAATTGGCCGTCTCGGTTCTTCGTAAACACTTTTTGTGGTCTAAATCCCTAATCAACATTATTTTGATTCCTATTATTTTATCTATCTCTAATTTCTGGTACTGGCTTCAGATAACATAGACTAGTTTAGACTTTGGATCTCACCCTGGTTCTAGATTGGTTCTGATACTGTTCTTTATCTATGACTTGGAGCTCACTTTCCTCCTGGTTTGGATTCTGGTTCCTCCTGGGTGTTACTGGTAACTCTATTGGTTCCCAATCTGATTCCACACTGGTTTCCATCTCCTTGTTTCGCTTCTGAACCTGGTTTTCTCACTATTCCTGAAATCTAACATCCGGTCCTGACTACAGACTGATTCTGGAGCGGTAAAGTGACTCTGGTTCTTCTGCTGCCGCTCAATCTCCGCTCACAGTTACAATCATTTGGCAAATACCCAACTCTGAAGCCTGGAAGACATATTATAGGAAATATTATAAGCGAAAACTGAAAGGATTATTTCAATTCTGTACCTCAATTTGGCCTCATAGGTGACAGCGTCTCTGTGGGACCCCAGTATAATACACAGCTCTAGTTACATGTAACAGAAAATGATATAAAATGAATGAAATAACAAGTGATGTATTATCCTGACATCATTCCTAATGTGGAAAACAAACCCGAAACAGAACAACTTTATCTAAAAAGAATATTTCTAATGTTTCCCCTACAACTGTTCCAGATGGACATACGGGGACCACCAAGAGCACTACAGGTGTAACACCAACTAAACCGACAGTAACTGGAACATCCGTGGTAACAACAACAACAACAATACCATCAGGAAGCACATCAACACCAGCAACACCTACAACAACAACAACAGGTGACACTAGATAGGTGATAACTTCATCACCCATAGGGGTTCGACTGCTGGGACTCGCACCGATCACCAGCACAGGACACATGTATAGAATGTTAGAATGGAGCAGCGGTGCATACGCTCGATCGCTGCTCAATTCTATCCCTATGGGGCTGCTGAGACTTGTGCTTCTTTTTTTCCCATCAGCCCCATAGAGAATGAATTGAGCCGCGGTCAGACGTCGGGATTGCCAGTGTATTTTATAATGGGGCAAAAAGGTTTCCATTGGGGATAAAAATTTCCCATTCTGATAATTGTTGCAGGTCCCAAAGGTCAGACACCGGCCAATCAGAAACTTACCACCAATTATATAGACACTTAATAACTTGTTTTCACTCGACCCTTTAAAAGTATCTACAAACCATATAATACAGATACCTCTGATATTATATTAAGTAATGTAATGTATGTATACAGTGACTGCACCAGCAGAATAGTGAGTGCAGCTCTGGAGTATAATACAGGATGTAACTTAAGATCAATGCGGAATATGTAATTTATGTACACACTGAGACCACCAGATAATGAATGAAAAAGGATTTTGCCATTAGTTTTATATTGATGACCTCTACCTAAAGGCCCCGTCACACTAAGCAACATCGCTAGCAACATCGCTGCTAACGAACAACTTTTGTGACGTTGCTAGCGATGTTGCTGTGTGTGACATCCAGCAACAACCTGGCCCCTGCTGTGAGGTCGTTGGTTGTTGCTGAATGTCCTGGGCCATTTTTTAGTTGTTGCTGTCCCGCTGTGAAGCACAGATCGCTGTGTGTGACAGCAAGACAGCAACAACTAAATGTGCAGGCAGCAGGAGCCGGCTTCTGCGGAGGCTGGTAACCAATGTAAACATCGGGTAACCAAGAAGCCCTGTCCTTGGTTACCCGATATTTACCTTTGATACCAGCCTCAGCTGCTCTCACTGTCAGCGCCGGCTCCTGCTGTGTGCACATGTAGCTGCAGGACACATCGGGTTAATTAACCCCATGTGTGCTGTAACTAGGAGAGCAAGGAGCCAGCGCTCAGTGTGCGCTGCTCCCTGCTCTGTGCACATTTAGCTGCAGCACACATCGGGTTAATTAACCCCATGTGTGCTGTAACTAGGAGAGCAGGGAGCCAGCGCTAAGCAGTGTGCGCTGCTCCCTGCTCTGTGCACATGTAGCTGCAGCACACATCCTGTAATTAACCCGATGTGTGCTGTAACTAGGAGAGCAGGGAGCCAGCGCTCAGTGTTCGCTGCTCCCTGCTCTCTGCACGTGTAGCTCCGTGCAGTGGTAACCAAGGTAAATATCGGGTTGGTTACCCGATATTTACCTTAGTTACCAAGCGCAGCATCTTCCACGCGGCGCTGGGGGCTGGTCACTGGTTGCTGGTGAGCTCACCAGCAACTTGTGTAGCCACGCTCCAGCGATCCCTGCCAGGTCAGGTTGCTGGTGGGATCGCTGGAGCGTTGCAGTGCGACATCTCACCAGCGACCTCCTAGCAACTTACCAGCGATCCCTATCGTTGTTGGGATCGCTGGTAAGTTGCTTAGTGTGACTGGACCTTTATCCTGCACTGATCCTGAGTTACATCCTGTATTATACTCCAGAGCTGCACTCACTATTCTGCTGGTGCAGTCACTGTGTACATACATTACATTACTTATCCTGTACGGATCCTGCGTTACATCCTGTATTATACTCCAGAACTGCACTCACTATTCTGCTGGTGCAGTCACTGTGTACATACATTACATTACTTATCCTGCACTGATCCTGAGTTACATCCTGTATTATACTCCAGAGCAGCACTCACTATTCTGCTAGTGCAGTCACTGTGTACATACATTACATTACTTATCCTGTACGGATCCTGCGTTACATCCTGTATTATACTCCAGAGCTGCACTCACTATTCTGCTAGTGCAGTCACTGTGTACATACATTACATTACTGATCCTGTACTGATCCTGAGTTACATTCTGTATTATACTCCAGAGCTGTACTCACTATTCTGCTGGTGCAGTCACTGTGTACATACATTACATTACTTATCCTGTACTGATCCTGAGTTACATCCGGTATTATACTCCAGAGCTGCACTCACTATTCTGCTGGTACAGTCACTGTGTACATACATTATATTACTTATCCTGTACTGATCCTGAGTTACATCCTGTATTATACTCCAGAGTTGCAATCACTATTCTGCTTGTGATGTTACCATGTACATACATAACATTACTTATCATGTACTGATCCAGAGTTGCCTCCTGTATTATACTCCAGAGCTGCACTCACTATTCTGCTGGTGCAGTCACATTGTACATGCATTACATTACTTATCCTGTACTGATCCTGAGTTACTTCCTCTATTATACTTCAGAGCTGCACTCACTATTCTGCTGGTGCAGTCACAGTGTACATGCATTACATTACTTATCTTGTACTGATCCTGAGTCACTTCCTGTATTATACTTCAGAGCTGCACTCACTATTCTGCTGGTGCAGTCACTGTGTACATACATTACATTACTAATCCTGTATTATACTTCAGAGCTGCACTCACTATTCTGCTGGTGCAGTCACAGTGTACATACATTACACAGATATCATGTAACAATAATAACACACAAATCACTTGTGATATAATTATGGTAACATACTGTATATTCTGACACAATATAACACTGATACTGAGTAACAATATTCCACAGATCTCCGCGTGTGAACAAGCAGCTGGGATGGAATATCCCGACCTGTGTAATACTGGGGTCTCAGGTAGCGATGGTCTCACATGACGGCTTCCGAGGTGACAACGTCTCTGTGGGACCCCAGTATAATACAGAGCTCTGGTTACATGTAACAGAAAATGCTAATTACAGAACACGAATGAAATAACAAGTCATTTATTTTCCTGAGAAGATTTTCCTGATAGAAGACAAACCCAGAGCAGAGCCACTTTATGTAAGAATATTTCTAATGTTTCCCCTACAACTGTTCTAGATGGAAATACGGGGACCACCAAGAGCACTACAGGTGTAACACCAACTAAACCGACAGTAACTGGAACATCCGTGGTAACAACAACAACAGGAAACACATCAACACCAGCAACACCTACAACAAAAACAACAGGTGACACTAGATAGGTGATAACTTCACCACCCATGGGGGTCCGACTGTTGGGACCCGCACTGATCAACCACATAGGACACATGTATAGCGGTTAGATTGGTAACACTACCTATATATGAATATTTACTTTTATTATATGCTAAAAAACTTCATTGAATTTCATGAACAAATACCAATCCATGAATCCATAAAAACGTGCACATATAGACAGCTAGAGGTACTGTTCCCTAGATATAACTCCCCTTAATAGGACCTACCTACCTACCTGTCTGTCTCTATCCATGTCTGTCTGTCTGTGTCTGTCTCTATCCATGTCTGTCTGTCTTTGTCTATTTCTGTCTGTCTGTGTCTATCTCTCTGTCTGTCTCTCTCTATCTCTGTTTCTGTCTGTCAGTCTCTTTCCCCGCCTGTCTCTTTCCCCACCTGTCTCTTTCCCCACCTGTCTCTTTCCCCACCTGTCTCTTTCCCCGCCTGTCTCTTTCCCTGCCTGTCTCTTTTCTCGCCTGTCTCTTTCTCCTCTGTCTCTTTCTCCGTCTGTCTCTTTCCCCGTCGGTCTCTTTCCCTATCTGTCTCTTTCCTTGTCTGTCTCGTCTCAAGTTTTTGTCTCTTTACCTGTTTTTGTATCTTTCCCTGTCTGTCTCTTTCCCCCTCTGTCTCTTTCTTTGTCTCTGTCTCTTTTCATGTTTTTGTCTCTTTCCCTGTTTTTGTCTCTTTCCCTGTCTGTCTCTTTCCCTATCTGTTTGCCTCTATCCATGTCTGTCTGTCTGTGTCTATCTCCATCTGTCTGTGTCTATCTCTGTCTGTCTGTGTCTATCTCTCTGTCTGTCTCTCTATCTCTATCACTGTGTCTGTCTGTCTCTATCTCTGTGTCTGTCTGTCAGTCTCTTTCCCCACCTGTCTCTTTCCCCACCTGTCTCTTTCCCCATCTGTCGTTCCCCCTCTGTCTCTGTCTCTTTCCTGGTCTCTGTCTCTTTTCATGTTTTTGTCTCTTTCCCTGTTTTTGTCTCTTTCCCTGTATGTCTCTTTCCCTGTCTGTCTCTTTCCCTGTCTGTCTCTTTCCCTGTCTCTGTCTCTTTCCCTGTCTGCCTGTCTCTTTCCCTGTCTGTCTGCCTCTATGTCTTTGACTGTCTGTCTCTCTGTCTCTTTCCCTGTCTGTCTATCTTCGTTTGTCTACCTCTGTCTCTTTGACTGTTTGTCTCTCTCTGTCTCTTTCCCTGTCTGTCTCTTTTCCTGTCTGTCTCTGGCTCTCTGTCTTTCCCTGTCTGCCTCTTACTCTGTCTCTGTCTGTCTCTTTCTCTCTATCCGTCTCCTCACCAACATCATATTATCTCACACATAAGCTTCTTATACTAACAATTTATTTTGTTCCTATAGCAACCAATCACAGCTCCTAATAATAACCTGTGGCTCACAGCTCCATTGACTTTAATGGAGGTAGGTTTTTTGGAGAGTAACTGTAAAGCACGGGGTTAAATTTTCTCATCAAAACAAAGTCTATGACGTTCCCTGAGTCACATGGGGTGTCTGTGCAAAATGTTGTGATTGTAAATGCAACGGTGCGGATTCCTTTAGCGGACATACATACATCCATACACTCAGCTTTATATATTAGGTAAATTATATGGATATAATTTGAAGATACTTACACATATACGCCTGGTAGGTCGGTTCCATCCTCATTTAGCATGTACCCTAGGGTTTAATAGGAAGAGCCGATGTTGAGCGGGGACACAACTGTACATTAGGGAGAGTTATATTGCGGTTACAGTACCTCCAGTTGCATGTATGTGTAAGTTTCTATGGAGTCACGTGTTGGTACCGTATTTGTTCATGAATTTGGAGCACAATTTTTGTACGTTTTTAAGCATATAATAAAAGTAATTTTTCATATACAGGTAGTGTTTTGTTTCTGTGGTAATAGTTGTACCTATTCATAGCGAGTTTTTTTGATTGACAGCGGTTAGAATGGACAGCGGTGCACACGCTCGATCGCCGCTCAATTCTATCCCTATGGGGCTGCTCAGACTTGTGCTTGTTTATTTCCCATCAGCCCCATAGAGAATGAATTGAGCCGCGGTCAGACGTCGGGATCGCCAGTGTATTTTATAATGAGGCAAAAAGGTTTCCATTGGGGATAAAAGTTCCCCATTCTGATAATTGTTGCAGGTCCCAAAAATCACACACCGGCCAATTAGAAACTTACCACCAATTATATGGACACTTAATAACTTGTTTTCACTCAACCATTTAAAAGCATCTACAAACCATATAATACCGATACCTCTGATATATTAATTAACTATCTTAAGTAGAGGTCATCAATATAAAACTAATGACACGAACCTTTTCATTTATTATGTGGTGGTCTCAGTGTGTACATAAATTACATATTCTGTATTGATCTTAAGTTACAGAAGTTATATTATACTCCAGAGCTGCACTCATTAGTCTGCTGGTGCACTCACTGTGTACATACATTACATTAGTTATCTTGTACTGATCCTGAGTTACCTCCTGTATTATACTCCAGAGCTGCACTCACTATTGTGCTGGTGCTGTCACTGTGCACACACATTACATTAGTTATCCTGTACTGATCCTGAGTTACCTCCTGTATTATACTCCAGAGCTGCACTCACTATTCTGCTGGTGCAGTCACTGTGTACATACATTCCTTATCCTGTACTGATCCTGAGTTACCTCCTGTATTATACTCCAGAGCTGCACTCACTATTGTGCTGGTGAAGTCACTGTGAACATACTTTACATTACTTATCCTGCACTGATCCTGAGTTACATCCTGTATTATACTCCAGAGCTGCACTCACTATTCTGCTGGTGCAGTCACTGTGTACATACATTACATTACTTATCCTGTACGGATCCTGCGTTACATCCTGTATTATACTCCAGAACTGCACTCACTATTCTGCTGGTGCAGTCACTGTGTACATACATTACATTACTTATCCTGCACTGATCCTGAGTTACATCCTGTATTATACTCCAGAGCAGCACTCACTATTCTGCTAGTGCAGTCACTGTGTACATACATTACATTACTTATCCTGTACGGATCCTGCGTTACATCCTGTATTATACTCCAGAGCTGCACTCACTATTCTGCTAGTGCAGTCACTGTGTACATACATTACATTACTGATCCTGTACTGATCCTGAGTTACATTCTGTATTATACTCCAGAGCTGTACTCACTATTCTGCTGGTGCAGTCACTGTGTACATACATTACATTACTTATCCTGTACTGATCCTGAGTTACATCCGGTATTATACTCCAGAGCTGCACTCACTATTCTGCTGGTACAGTCACTGTGTACATACATTATATTACTTATCCTGTACTGATCCTGAGTTACATCCTGTATTATACTCCAGAGTTGCAATCACTATTCTGCTTGTGATGTTACCATGTACATACATAACATTACTTATCATGTACTGATCCAGAGTTGCCTCCTGTATTATACTCCAGAGCTGCACTCACTATTCTGCTGGTGCAGTCACATTGTACATGCATTACATTACTTATCCTGTACTGATCCTGAGTTACTTCCTCTATTATACTTCAGAGCTGCACTCACTATTCTGCTGGTGCAGTCACAGTGTACATGCATTACATTACTTATCTTGTACTGATCCTGAGTCACTTCCTGTATTATACTTCAGAGCTGCACTCACTATTCTGCTGGTGCAGTCACTGTGTACATACATTACATTACTAATCCTGTATTATACTTCAGAGCTGCACTCACTATTCTGCTGGTGCAGTCACAGTGTACATACATTACACAGATATCATGTAACAATAATAACACACAAATCACTTGTGATATAATTATGGTAACATACTGTATATTCTGACACAATATAACACTGATACTGAGTAACAATATTCCACAGATCTCCGCGTGTGAACAAGCAGCTGGGATGGAATATCCCGACCTGTGTAATACTGGGGTCTCAGGTAGCGATGGTCTCACATGACGGCTTCCGAGGTGACAACGTCTCTGTGGGACCCCAGTATAATACAGAGCTCTGGTTACATGTAACAGAAAATGCTAATTACAGAACACGAATGAAATAACAAGTCATTTATTTTCCTGAGAAGATTTTCCTGATAGAAGACAAACCCAGAGCAGAGCCACTTTATGTAAGAATATTTCTAATGTTTCCCCTACAACTGTTCTAGATGGAAATACGGGGACCACCAAGAGCACTACAGGTGTAACACCAACTAAACCGACAGTAACTGGAACATCCGTGGTAACAACAACAACAGGAAACACATCAACACCAGCAACACCTACAACAAAAACAACAGGTGACACTAGATAGGTGATAACTTCACCACCCATGGGGGTCCGACTGTTGGGACCCGCACTGATCAACCACATAGGACACATGTATAGCGGTTAGATTGGTAACACTACCTATATATGAATATTTACTTTTATTATATGCTAAAAAACTTCATTGAATTTCATGAACAAATACCAATCCATGAATCCATAAAAACGTGCACATATAGACAGCTAGAGGTACTGTTCCCTAGATATAACTCCCCTTAATAGGACCTACCTACCTACCTGTCTGTCTCTATCCATGTCTGTCTGTCTGTGTCTGTCTCTATCCATGTCTGTCTGTCTTTGTCTATTTCTGTCTGTCTGTGTCTATCTCTCTGTCTGTCTCTCTCTATCTCTGTTTCTGTCTGTCAGTCTCTTTCCCCGCCTGTCTCTTTCCCCACCTGTCTCTTTCCCCACCTGTCTCTTTCCCCACCTGTCTCTTTCCCCGCCTGTCTCTTTCCCTGCCTGTCTCTTTTCTCGCCTGTCTCTTTCTCCTCTGTCTCTTTCTCCGTCTGTCTCTTTCCCCGTCGGTCTCTTTCCCTATCTGTCTCTTTCCTTGTCTGTCTCGTCTCAAGTTTTTGTCTCTTTACCTGTTTTTGTATCTTTCCCTGTCTGTCTCTTTCCCCCTCTGTCTCTTTCTTTGTCTCTGTCTCTTTTCATGTTTTTGTCTCTTTCCCTGTTTTTGTCTCTTTCCCTGTCTGTCTCTTTCCCTATCTGTTTGCCTCTATCCATGTCTGTCTGTCTGTGTCTATCTCCATCTGTCTGTGTCTATCTCTGTCTGTCTGTGTCTATCTCTCTGTCTGTCTCTCTATCTCTATCACTGTGTCTGTCTGTCTCTATCTCTGTGTCTGTCTGTCAGTCTCTTTCCCCACCTGTCTCTTTCCCCACCTGTCTCTTTCCCCATCTGTCGTTCCCCCTCTGTCTCTGTCTCTTTCCTGGTCTCTGTCTCTTTTCATGTTTTTGTCTCTTTCCCTGTTTTTGTCTCTTTCCCTGTATGTCTCTTTCCCTGTCTGTCTCTTTCCCTGTCTGTCTCTTTCCCTGTCTCTGTCTCTTTCCCTGTCTGCCTGTCTCTTTCCCTGTCTGTCTGCCTCTATGTCTTTGACTGTCTGTCTCTCTGTCTCTTTCCCTGTCTGTCTATCTTCGTTTGTCTACCTCTGTCTCTTTGACTGTTTGTCTCTCTCTGTCTCTTTCCCTGTCTGTCTCTTTTCCTGTCTGTCTCTGGCTCTCTGTCTTTCCCTGTCTGCCTCTTACTCTGTCTCTGTCTGTCTCTTTCTCTCTATCCGTCTCCTCACCAACATCATATTATCTCACACATAAGCTTCTTATACTAACAATTTATTTTGTTCCTATAGCAACCAATCACAGCTCCTAATAATAACCTGTGGCTCACAGCTCCATTGACTTTAATGGAGGTAGGTTTTTTGGAGAGTAACTGTAAAGCACGGGGTTAAATTTTCTCATCAAAACAAAGTCTATGACGTTCCCTGAGTCACATGGGGTGTCTGTGCAAAATGTTGTGATTGTAAATGCAACGGTGCGGATTCCTTTAGCGGACATACATACATCCATACACTCAGCTTTATATATTAGGTAAATTATATGGATATAATTTGAAGATACTTACACATATACGCCTGGTAGGTCGGTTCCATCCTCATTTAGCATGTACCCTAGGGTTTAATAGGAAGAGCCGATGTTGAGCGGGGACACAACTGTACATTAGGGAGAGTTATATTGCGGTTACAGTACCTCCAGTTGCATGTATGTGTAAGTTTCTATGGAGTCACGTGTTGGTACCGTATTTGTTCATGAATTTGGAGCACAATTTTTGTACGTTTTTAAGCATATAATAAAAGTAATTTTTCATATACAGGTAGTGTTTTGTTTCTGTGGTAATAGTTGTACCTATTCATAGCGAGTTTTTTTGATTGACAGCGGTTAGAATGGACAGCGGTGCACACGCTCGATCGCCGCTCAATTCTATCCCTATGGGGCTGCTCAGACTTGTGCTTGTTTATTTCCCATCAGCCCCATAGAGAATGAATTGAGCCGCGGTCAGACGTCGGGATCGCCAGTGTATTTTATAATGAGGCAAAAAGGTTTCCATTGGGGATAAAAGTTCCCCATTCTGATAATTGTTGCAGGTCCCAAAAATCACACACCGGCCAATTAGAAACTTACCACCAATTATATGGACACTTAATAACTTGTTTTCACTCAACCATTTAAAAGCATCTACAAACCATATAATACCGATACCTCTGATATATTAATTAACTATCTTAAGTAGAGGTCATCAATATAAAACTAATGACACGAACCTTTTCATTTATTATGTGGTGGTCTCAGTGTGTACATAAATTACATATTCTGTATTGATCTTAAGTTACAGAAGTTATATTATACTCCAGAGCTGCACTCATTAGTCTGCTGGTGCACTCACTGTGTACATACATTACATTAGTTATCTTGTACTGATCCTGAGTTACCTCCTGTATTATACTCCAGAGCTGCACTCACTATTGTGCTGGTGCTGTCACTGTGCACACACATTACATTAGTTATCCTGTACTGATCCTGAGTTACCTCCTGTATTATACTCCAGAGCTGCACTCACTATTCTGCTGGTGCAGTCACTGTGTACATACATTCCTTATCCTGTACTGATCCTGAGTTACCTCCTGTATTATACTCCAGAGCTGCACTCACTATTGTGCTGGTGAAGTCACTGTGAACATACTTTACATTACTTATCCTGCACTGATCCTGAGTTACCTCCTGTATTATACTCCAGAGCTGCACTCACTATTCTGCTGGTGCAGTCACTGTGTACATACATTCCTTATCCTGTACTGATCCTGAGTTACCTCCTGTATTATACTCCAGAGCTGCACTCACTATTGTGCTGGTGCTGTCACTGTGCACACACATTACATTAGTTATCCTGTACTGATCCTGAGTTACCTCCTGTATTATACTCCAGAGCTGCACTCACTATTCTGCTGGTGCAGTCACTGTGTACATACATTCCTTATCCTGTACTGATCCTGAGTTACCTCCTGTATTATACTCCAGAGCTGCACTCACTATTCTGCTGGTGCAGTCACTGTGTACATGCATCTCCTGTGAGCAAGAAACTGGGGAGTAAATAACAATATCAACTACTTCATGTACAAATAAATATTCTAATGTTTCCCTTACAATTGTTGCAGGCAATAGTTCAGTGACCACAAAGAACACTACAGGTGTAATATCAACTACAGAAAGTAAACCGACAATAACAGGAACAACCGTTGTATCAACCACAACAACAACAACAGCAACAGTGCCATCAGGAAACACATCAACAATAACAACAACAAGTACAACAACAACAACAGCCGCAGCCGCAGCCGCAGCAGGTGACGCTCCCTGATATAGAATAACTACATCATAATTATAAAGGAGATGATCTATAAAGCCGCGATATTTATTTCATTTTACATACATAGGATTTTGATGTGTTTTTGCTGCGTTTTAAACACTGCATTTTGAGATTAAGAAGTCAATGGGTGAAAAATGCAACCTAAACGCAATGAAGAAGTGACATGTCGTCTTTTTTTAGGCAACGATTTTGACAAATATTTGTCAAACAAAACGTTGCCTACAAAAAAGCAACGTGCGGAAGGAAATTCTGACTTCTCATAGACTTTGCAGGGGAAGCAAAACGCATGCATTCTGTCATTTACACAGTGCAGTTTAAAAAGCAACCAAAAATGCAACGTGCGCACAGAACCTTACACTGACAGCATGTAATATTATCATGTAACAGCAAACCGGTTCTGCAGTGAAAATGTTATCATATAACCTCAAGAGAGAAAAGAACTTGTTGATTAGTGGGGTCCAACAACAGAGATATCACTGATCTGATATGTATGACCTATACCATGCATATCATACATCAGTACGAAAGTAATTAGACAACCCTTTTATATTCAGTTTTTTTATATTGCTCTTTGTAAGTTAAATTCTATATCATATTCCAGAGCTGTATTATACTCCAGAGCTGAACTCACTATTCTGCTGGTACAGTCACTGTGTACATACATTACATTACTGATCCTGTACTGACCCTAAGTTACCTCCTGTATTATACTCCAGAGCTGCACTCACTATTCTGCTGGTGCAGTCACTGTGTACATACACTACATTACTTATCCTGTCCTGATCCTGAGTTACCTCCTGTATTATACTCCAGAGCTGCACTCACTATTCTGCTGGTGCAGTCACTGTGTACATGCATTACATTACTGATCCTGTACTGATCATGAGTTACCTCCTGTACTATACTCCAGAGCTTCACTCCCTATTCTGCTGGTGCAGTCACTGTGTACATACATTACATTACTTATCCTGTCCTGATCCTGAGTTACCTCCTGTATTATACTCCAGAGCTGCACTCACTATTCTGCTGGTGCAGTCACTGTGTACATACATTACATTACTTATCCTGTACTGATCCTGCGTTACAGCCTGTATTATGCTCCAGAGCTGCACTCACTATTCTGCTGGTGAAGTCACTGTGTACATGCATTACATTACTGATCCTGTACTGATCCTGAGTTACCTCCTGTATTATACTCCAGAGCTGCACTCACTATTCTGCTGGTGCAGTCACTGTGTAAATACATTACATTACTTATCCTGTACTGATCCTGAGTTACATCCTGCATTATACTCCAGAGCTGCACTCACTATTCTGCTGGCGCAGTCACTGTGTAGATATATTACTTATCATGTACTGATCCTTAGTCTGTCATTTACTCCATTTTCTTACTTCTCTGGCAGATTCTGCGGAGAGCTCGTTCCCTGTATTCGCCAGGGTGATACTTGGAATATTTGTGGCAGTAATGGTCGCGATTCCAGTAGTCATCATTTGTGTAAGTAAACAATTACTAAGTGTGCAGGATGCAGCACAGGTAACACAGGCCGGTATGCCGGTATCTGCCATTAGTTGTGGAGGACGTTAAATCAATGTTAGTATTTTATGTTAGTATCGGCCGGAATTTAGCAAAATGCATATTTTTTTTTTGCTATTTTTTGGACAATAATTGCCAAATCCCAGAAGCCAAGTCCCCAAATCAGCTAGATACTGTATGTAGGGCTGGAGATCGGTGTATGCATGGCCTCCTAATAATCCCAGACCTCTAAGAAATTCTGAACTTTACAGTATTTTAGACAAGCATGGTTTGGGGCAATAATTTATCGACAGCTGCATTCCTAAATTTTACCAAGTATTTAAAGTGATCCTATAGTTTTTTTAGTTTAGTTTAGTTTTGTAGTTTTTCCTTATCTCTCTATAGTGGTCAGCCGCTCTAATCTACAGCCACCACTAGGGGGCGTTGGTCACATACAAATATATATAACTCTCGGTAATCTTCAGTGAGCGCAGAAGCTAAGATATAAAATGTTATTTTTTTTTATATGAAATGGCTAATAAATATCTGTCTTTTGCAGTTCTCATTCACGGGTGTTTTTGGTGGTCTTGCTTAGTTCTGCAGGGTCATGAGGCAACTGTATTGGTGAGTATTGAGTAACTAAAAAAAAATGGGGAAATTGATAGTTTTGCTGTACATAGAGGTAGGGGCATAACTGCCATAGGTGTTGAGGTTGCACTTGCACCGGGGCCCTGGAGCTGAGGGGGTCCCAAAAGTCCTTTTGGCCTACATGTAAAACCAATGCTATTAAAGATTTGCAATAATTGGGGGGCCCCATTGGAGCTTTTGCATTGGGGCCCATTTGCTTCAAGTTACGGCACTTCATAGGGGTGTTGGCGTTTAGACTGATTGGAAAGATTAAAGGGGTTGTCCCATCATCGTGCTTCAGCAGCACACTCCTCCTGTGTCTCTAGGCTACCTGCTTGCCGGGACAGCGACATGGTGGAGTTCCTAGATGGAACTACAAGTAGTGTTGAGCGGACCCGGATCTGCAAAATCCGGATCCGGGCGGTTTGAGCGACCGATCCGAGTCCGACCAGTACCCGGGATTCGGGGTGCACGATCCGGATCCGGGTTTTTTTCTCTCTCTCTCTCTCTCATCCCGGATCCGGCTCCCCATTGATTTACATGGCCGCGGATTCCGGATCGGATCTGGACTTCGGCGGCAACCCGATCCGGATTCACCGGACCCGGATTATGATCGATCCGCTGAACTCTAACTACGAACTCTCTGATGCTTCAAGTGGATGGAGTTTTGAGGGCACCAAAGCTGGCTAAATCCAGCAATCTGCCTAACTTGAGAGCAGCACTTGCAGGCTGCATATCAAAGAGCTTGTAAGCACTGCATGCTGTTTTTTACTGATGAACGGACCAGTGGAAGTTCGGGTTCTACAGATTCAGCTGGACTTTAGATAAAATTCTGATCTGGACCCGAACTTGACACTGATTTTTTTTTTTGTAAAGTCTGAGTTTGATAGGAACACCGAACTTTAAAGTCCAGGTCCACTCATCTCTAGTGTTTTTATTTGGCCATTGAGTGATGGTATTAGGCCGGGGCCACACGGGGACTAATGCAATCCTCGCATGACACTCGGCTCACGCTGGCAGCACAGCAGGAAGCCGAGTGTCATGCCAGTGTCACTGCGACTGAGGTCTGATCATGCGATTGGACCTCAGCTGCAGGGGGCGGGCCGGCACTGAGGAGGGGTGGGAGGGATTTATCTCCCTGTCTCCTTCGTAGCCGGCTATTGCCATTCTTGCCCTGCACTCGCGGTACACCAGTGTACTGCGAGTGCAGTGCCATCTTTCCCTTGCGCCATAGACCTGAATGGGTGCGAGAGAAAGAGTCTCACATTACAATCACAGCATGCTGCGACTGTTTTCTCGGTTCAATTAGGGATGAGAAAATAATCAGTCATGGGTGCTGGCACATAGGCTAATATTGGTCCGAATGGAATGCGATTTTTTTATTGCACTCCACTCTTACCGATTTTCCTGCCGTGTGTCTTAGGCTTTATTTGTACACTGTATGGTGGTATTAGGCCTAAGACAGACAACGTTAAAACTGGAGCAAGTGGAATGCAATAAAACATCGCATTGCACTCGGACCAATGTTAGCCTAAGTGCCAGCGCCCATGAGCGATTATTTTCTCAGCCCTAATTGGACCGAAAAAATAAATGCAGCATGCTGCGGGTGCAATGCAATCCTGTTTCTCTCGCACCTATTCAAGTCCTTGGGGTGAGAGAAAAATCGCACTGCACTCGCAGTACACCGGTGTACCGTGAGTGCAGGGCGAGAATCGCAATAGCCGGCTACGGAGGAGAGAGGGAGAAAAATCCTTCCCTTCCCTCCGCAGCGCCGGCCCTCCCCTCCACAGCACCGGCCCTCCCCTCCTCAGAGCTGGCCCGCCCCCCGCAGCTGTGGTCCGATGGTGATGGGCAGTCCGGCTCTTTTTGGTGATCCGGTTCCCATGGCTCCGCTCACCAAAAAGAGCTGGCTCATTCGGATCGTTCTTGGCTCCCTATTAAATATGTGTTCACCCCAGGTGAACACATATTTAAGATTATTGTAACGCTGATTAAACCAAGCCCACCCACGGCTAAAGCCTGCCCACTTACAAGGGACCAATTAGATTGTTGAGTGGGCGGGGTTTAGCCACTGGTGGGTGGGGTTTCAGCGGGAAAAAGAGCCGTTTAGAGATTTTAGTGGCTCACACTGGGGATCCGGCTCCTGTCAGTCACAGCAGTGAGCTGGATCTTTGTGTCAGATTGTTTGTGACCGACACATCACTAGATCACATGATCGGACCTCAGTCGCAATGACACTCGCATGGCACTCGGCTCCCACTGTGCTGCCAGCGGGAGCCGAGTGTCATGCGAGGATCGCAGTAGCCCCTGTGTGGCCCCGGCCTTACTCAGACTCTTTGCGGTGTTGTTATTTTATGGTGGTTTATTTGGGCACTGTGTATGGAAACTGTGTGTGTTATGCTATTGTTTGAGCTTGATCAATAATTACTGAGAGAACTGTACAATTGTCTTACAGATTCGTCTATCTTTCACCAGATGACGTCACATGTATTAAACCCATTCAGTATTTAATATCAAAGTACGGATTACAAAAGATCAACCTAATCCATCTTCAAAGAAGCCACCAGATACCCGCACTGCTACTGTGCAGCGAGACTCCATGGGGGTAAAATCAGACAAACTCCATCATCTCATAACTTAACATTGACACCCGCTCTACAGCGATGACCGAGCCAGAAGCCTCCCGGCACGACTGACCCTGAAAATTGTAAAAGAGTAAAGGGTACTTTACACGCTGCGACCTCGCTAGCGATCTCGTTAACGATGTGAAATTCTAGATCGCTAGTGCGATCTTTTGAGATTGCACATAGGTTATTTTACGCATGTGCGATCTCGAAAGATCGCACTTGCGATGTAAAATTTCACATCGCTAACGAGATCGCTAGCGAGGTCTCAGTGTGTAAAGTACCCTTAACTGAAAAATTAGATATTTTTAAGTGACATTTTTTCAAAATCTTTTCAACCTTTCTTAATTTTCCCAAGACTGTGCACTGACATCTATTTAAGCAAAGTTCATCTGGGAAAAGTGTATCATGGAGAAGACAACCTCAAGCTGCGAGAATGTAGAAAACTATATATTCGCAGTGAATATAAATACCATGAGAAAAGGACGCAGATTGTGTAAGATGTTTTATCGTGATCCGGAGCGTTCCTCGAAGGGAGTGAAAAGTGCCAAAAAGAAAGGAAATTCGCAAAACCCCTCATATTCTTGATTTCTGACCATAAGGATGAAGATCATTCATTACACACATAACTTTACCTCTTTTTTTATAGTGAACATTTAATTTAGTGCTGATTTCTCAGAATCACAGTGTAAATAATGTATAAACATGTTATATCTCATGGTACAATGTATCAATTGCTTTATTATTCATAATTATGAAATTAAAATATTTTGTTTTAGAAGTAACTGAATGATTATGAATATCAGGGACCAAGAACAAAAAAGGAAAACGCTGAATGAGCGCCGACAATAAATGATCATGTCTTTACATTCATGCTTGTTCTGCTGTATTACTATTCTTGAGAGGTTACACATCATATATATATCTATACTAGCTGTACTACCCGGCTTCGCCCAGATTAATAACGGCTGTTAACAAAATAGAATGTATTAACAAAAATGTATTCTGCACACAAAAACCACAAAACAAATAGATAGAAATGTAATTATAATGTCTGTCTCCCCCTCTGTATATATCTCTCTGTCTCTCTCTCTATCTCTTTGTCTGTCTGTCTCTTTCCCTGTCTGTCTCTGACTGTCTCTGTCTCTTTCTCCGTCTGTCTCAATCTCTTTCCCTGTCTATCTCTTTCCCTGTCTGTCTATCTATCTCTGTCACTTTCGCTGTCTGTCTCTTTCCCTGTCTGTCTCTTTCATTCTGTCTCTTTCCCTGTGTCTGTCTCTTTGTCTGTCTCTTTACCTGTCTTTGTCTGTCTCTTACCCTGTCTATCTCTTTCCCTGTCTTTCCCTGTCTGTCTGTTTCCCTGTGTCTGTCTCTTTGTTTGTCTCTTTACCTGTCTGTGTCTGTCTCTTAACCTGTCTCTCTCTTTCCCTCTCTTTCCCTGTCTGTCTCTTTCCAAGTCAGTCTGTCTCTTTGTCTGTGTCTGTCTCTTTGTGTCTTTCTCTTACCCTGTCTATGTCTGTTTCCTACCCTGTCTCTGTCTGCCTCTTTCCCTGTCTGTGTCTGTCTCTTTCCCTGGCTGCATTGTGACACGCCAACATTCCATATAAGGGCGTGGCTGCGCATTCTTCTGACGTTCTGGCTGCACTGTGGCTCCCAGCTCCATTCGCTTTAATGGAGGCAGTTTTTTTGGCGAATAACTGTAAAGCGCGGGGTTAAATATTCCCCTCAAAAAGCCTATGACGCTCTCGGGGTCCAGACGTGTGAGTGTGCAAAATTTTGTGGCTGTAGCTGCGACGGTGCAGATGCCAATCCCGGACATACACACACACATTCAGCTTTATATATTAGATATTACTATCATTAAGGAGCTGTATGCTACAATTACTTGGTAACAGCCGTTGTATCACCTCCTGATGTACATTTATATCATGATCGCTCTATATTCCGAGACAGGACTTTTTCACCCACAATTTGGTTATGTATTTGTGTAAAGCCAAATTCACACCTCCGTTTTGCACATATGTGTGGGGTCCGTTTTACCACAGGTACTGCACCTACCTGTTATAGCTAATGGTGATCTTTACGTGTCGGTGTTTTCAAGGTTTCCACCCAAACACATTGAAACATGTCTGTTTTTTTTCTGGCAGCACAGAAGACAAGGGTCAAGTCTATGGGTCCATGAATAACATGTAGAGTACAGTGGAGCCTTGGTTTACGAGAACAATCCGTTCTGGGAGTGGCTTATAAACCAAGTTACTTGTCTAGCAAAGCAAAATTTCCCATAGGAAATAATGCAAGCTCAGATAATTCGCTCTATAACTTGTTCAATGTCCCATCCTGGTCCCTTATTGTGCCATTCCACACATGCACAAACACATACAAACACACACAAACACACACAAACACACGCACACATACACATCCTGTACCGGCAAACTACAAGAAGCATGAGGTTGGCGATGGAACGGAAGGTAAGTTGAGCAGAATATATGTGTTTGTGTGTGTTTCTGCGGACTGCAAGAGCGGGTCAGAGCGCGGTTAAAATACAGAACCGGAAGTGTGTGCGGTGAATATTTGCTCGTAAAGCAAAGCTTGCTCGTAAACTGAGTTACAAATTTACAGCAAGCTTTGCTCGTAAAGCGAAATACTCGCACACCAAGTTACTCGTGTACCGAGGTTCCACTGGACGTGTTTAACATTGCAGCATGTACACCACAATGCCTTAAGGTATCGTCACACTTAGCGACGCTCCAGCGATCCCACCAGCGATCTGACCTGGCAGGGATCGCTGGAGTATCGCTACATGGTCGCTGGTGACCTGTCAATCAAGCAGATCTCCACAGCAATCAGAGATCAGCCACTAGCGACCCGTGTAACGACGCTGTGCTTGGCAACCATAATACACATCGGGTTACTAAGCAAAGCGCTTTGCTTAGAGTTACCCGATGTACACCTTGGCTATGTGTGCAGGGATCCAGCTTCTAGAAGCTGCAGACGCTGGTAACCAAGGTAAATATTGGGTAACCAAGCAAAGCGCTTTGCTTGGTTACTCGATGTGTACCTTGGTTACCAGAAGCCGGGTCCCTGCTCCCTGCACATTCAAATCGTTGCTCTCTCGCTGTCAAACACAGCGATGTGTGCTTCACAGCGGGAGAGCAACGACCAAAAATTGGTCCAGGACATTCAGCAACGACCGGCGACCTCACAGCAGGGGCCAGGTCGTTGCTGCATGTCACACACAGCGACATTGCTAGCAAGATCGCTGTTGCATCACAAAAACCGTGACTCAGCAGCGATGTCGCTAGCGATGTCGCTTAGTGAGACGTGGCCTATACAGCCAGTCCCCAACAGCACCATACACGACAGAACAGCACACCATATCTCCCCGAAGCTCCATACACAACAGTACAGCACAACATATGTCCGCGGCAGCTCCATATGACAAGCCCCACCGTGTCATACCCATACCCACTTCCCCAAGACAAAACCAGCCCAGTTACGAGTGCCGTGTAGGGCACTCAGAACCGGGCTCGTTCTGTCTTGCGGAGGATGTCGTGGCGGCAAGGCCCGATTCTGTGACCCTGGCAGTATCGTTTTAAATGGTGGTGGGGATTATTTGCAGGGGATAATAGTTTGTGACGCCACCTGTGGTGTGCGGCAAGATAGGTGCTGCCACTGCTATTCAGTTCCCTGGGGGTTGGTGTAGCTGCAGCTGAGTTGGTATAGCTCTCCACTGGTAGAGCTGAGCCCCATGGCTTTTGGGAGCAGTAGTCTTCTCAAATGGTGGGGATATAAAGGCAGGGTGCAGGGCCGGAGCTGCAGACAATAACTGGGCAACACAGGATTCACAGTTAAGAGTTAAGTCAAGTACTGCCCTTGGAGTGTTGAGTCCTGCTGTGAAGGGCCCCAGCCGATCTCCAGATAGTTCGGGGGCACAACCCGGTACACCCTTCTGTGTTCCTTCCCTCTCCCGACTGCCCTGCGCCTACACACACAGAGCCCTGAGCCGGTGTCCGCGGACCCTGTTGGGTGGCTTGAAGCTCTATCCCTTGCCCCTATGTGGTCACCCTTTCACTGGATGTGTGTGGATGTGGCTTCGGTACTTGAAGTAACCGTTGCCTCCGGTTTGCTGGCTGAGCCATGTAGTTCTCCACTAGTTGAGAGGCCAGTCCCCTTTGCAGCCAAGTGCCTCCACTCTGGTATCCTGGTTGTGGATCGAAGCTACTGGCGTATGGCGCACTTCCCGTAGGCTCTAGGACCCCTTCTCTTCTTGATCCTGGAACGAGATGGTCCAGCTCCAGACCCCTTGACCTTTCTCCTCCGCGTCCACTTACTGACTGACTAACGTTCTACAGTCTGCTCCCACTAAACCTCACCTCCCAGTTGGCCACCAAAACCTTGATCTGATGGAGTGTTGCTAAAAAAGGAGTGTCTGTGGTTGTGTGTATACCGATTTGTGACCTCCTCCTTACCCGGGAATGGGATATCACACCTCTGGCTGAGGTGCAGTACCTCTGTGGCAACTGGAGCACACACCATATGTCTCTGGTAGCTCCATGCACCACAGTACAGTACACCATATGTCCGTTGCATCTCCATACACAACAATGCAGCACAACAATGTCCCCTACAGCACCATACATAACAATGCAGCACAACATATGTCTCACACAGCGACTACCGGGGTTGTGCCAGAAATAAGGTAACACCCAGAGAGCGACGCAACAAACAGAGTACACCGAGAACATGATATACTGGTGGGCCCTGGCGATAGGGAGAGTAAAGAGGGGAGTGGGCTCACCTCCTGCACTCACCTGAGGCTGTTCCCTGCACTCCCTAAAGTCCCCATACACATTCTTCACCCTGTCGCCGATCACGTGCCTAGACCCTTGATTGCCCTCAACTCACCCTGGCTAGTGAGAAGGCCAGCGAAAGCACTAGTCTCACCACTGCAATAATATAATGTCATACGACATACAGGGAGAAATAGAAACAAAAGGAAAACAATACAAGTATCTTCAATGCAGCTAACACCACAGCTGCAATAGTCACTAGACTTCAGCTTCTTTCAGAGCCTGGCTCCTTCCAAAGTAGACAGCTTAAATATGAAAATCTAAAAGCGGCATCAGATGGTAACACACATGAATATTTATAGTGAAGGGGAGTGATCACAAAGAGCTGCACCTGAGATTAAGGTTCTAAAAAGATAGCCAGATAGAAAAGAGTTCTTAACCCCTACAGGACCAAAGGAAAGCAAATGCATTGAAAGATAAGATGTAGACCTCTGCATAATAAGCAGCTGTGACCATCTGGTCCCAGACTAACCAGAGTGGGGCAAACCCATGACAATATGTCCCCGTCAGCACCATATACAACAATGCAGCACAACATATATCCCCAGCAGCTCCATACACAACAATGCAACACAATATATGTCCCCCAGCAGCTCCATACACAACAATACAACACAATATATGTCCCCAGCAGCTCCATACACAACAATACAACACAACATATGTCCCCAGCAGCTCCATACACAACAATACAACACAATATATGTCCCCAGCAGCTCCATACACAACAATACAACACAACATATGTCCCCAGCAGCTCCATACACAATAATGCAACACAACATATGTCCCCCAGCAGCTCCATACACAATAATGCAACACAACATATGTCCCCCAGCAGCTCCATACACAACAATGCAACACAATATATGTCCCCAACAGCTCCATAAATAACAATGCAACACAATATATGTCCCCAACAGCTCCATACACAACAATGCAACATAATATATGTCCCCAGCAGCTCCATACACAATAATGCAACACAATATATGTCCCCAGCAGCTCCATACACAACAATACAAAACAATATATGTCCCCAGCAGCTCCATACACAATAATGCAACACAACATATGTCCCCCACCAGCTCCATACACAACAATGCAGCACAACATATGTCCCCAGCAGCGCCATAAACAACAAAGCAACACAACATACTGTATGTCCCCAGCAGCCCCATACACAACAATGCAGCACATTTGACCTTGGTGGCACCACAACAAACAATGCAGCACAACATATGTGACTAGCATATGTCCACTTATAGCACCTATGGTGTGTTTACATCCCCTATAGTTTTCCATGTTTAGACAAGCCACATGCATTTAATATGTGCAGTGAAAGATAAGTAATGGATCGTGTTGCGTGTATAGGTTGCCATTGTACTGTACTTGACAGCACAGGTCCTATTACCTGACGAGAGTGAGGATCTTTTTTTTAATTACAAAAAATAAAATAAAAAATTATATATATATATATACCGGTATATACTGTATATATGAGAAACCAAAATTCAATCAAGGAAAATATAAGACTACACCATAGTGGAGCCCACAATTGGTTAGCAGCAGATCGTAGTAAACATTTATAGGAAGGAAGAAAACATGAGCAAAAAATGCTGATAAGAAAGTTCAAAGTGCACAGTCCAAAAGAATAAAAAACAAAGTATGTGTAAAAAAATGAAACAAAAAGTAGATGGGGATGGAAGAAAATTATTTGGTGCAAACGTCCGGTAAATAGATAGTAATAAGATACAACACACAAATATGGCCCATTAAAAAAAGGGGGGTAAAAAAGTCCAAGGTCCTAAAT
Source organism: Anomaloglossus baeobatrachus (assembly GCF_048569485.1). Taxonomy (NCBI): domain Eukaryota; kingdom Metazoa; phylum Chordata; class Amphibia; order Anura; family Aromobatidae; genus Anomaloglossus; species Anomaloglossus baeobatrachus. Next base: position 241,673,179 of record NC_134360.1, read on the forward strand.
AGCCAATGGCAGTAAGAAAAAAGTGATCACTAAACTAGAGAGTTCACAGTGCATGCAAAGTGGCAGAAACAAAAAGACCATAAGGACATTCCAAGGTTACCCACAATTACCATAGTTGCAGAGGTATAAATGTAGATCATAAACCCCCCATCAGGAAGGCATTATCGAAGTTTGAGGGTGGAAAAGGCCCCGACGTATGTTTCGCGGCCCTCAGCAGGTCACCCGGCTGCTTCATTAAGGGGGAAAAGTAGTCAGTAATTTCACCTAATGAATGAGCATTTTGCACGCACACAGAATGATAAATGGTATCATGATATCATGGACGATAAATCTGGAACAAAAGTATGCTGACCTGATCGACTAATCAGACTCTGATTTTCAGATCTCTCATACCCTAGAATTAAGAGACACAAAGGATGCCATATTTCCACTCAATCTCCATCTGAATATGCCATTAATGTATTTTGTAGGAGAGAGGCTCATTCTAAGGTGCGGTAGTACCCGGTGGTTCATATATCCACGTATGGCACACATAGATTAAGACATAGAAAAGGTGCAGCACTAATTGGCAATGTATAAAGAGCGCTTAATCAGATTTAAGGCTATTTGGTGAGATGCCAGCAGATCCCACCATGACAATAAGTGAGAATGTTGCACTTACTCATTATAATACAATCCTCAACTGTAAGGGCGGCTTTGCACGTTGCAACATCGCACGTGCGATGTCGGTGGGGTCAAATTGAAAGTGACACACATCCGGCGTCACTTTCGACATCGTTGTGTGTAAATCCTAGATGATACGATTAACGAGTGCAAATGCGTCGTTATCGTATCATCGGTGTAGTCTCCGACTTTGTAATAATTACGCTGCCGCGACAGGTACGATGCAGTTCCTCGTTCCTGCGGCAGCACACATTGCTGAGTGTAAAGCCGCAGGAGCGAGGAACATCTCCTTACCTGCCGCCGGCGGCTATATGGAAGGAAGGAGGTGGGCGGGATGTTTACATCCTGCTCATCTCTGCCCCTCCGCCGCTATTGGCCGCCTGCCGTGTGACGTCGCTATGACGCCGCACGACCCGCCCCCTTAGGAAGGAGGCGGGTCGCCGGCCAGAGCGACGGTCGCAGGGCAAGTGAGTGCATGTGAAGCTGGCATAGCGATAATTTTCACTACGCCAGCTATCACAAGATATCGTACCTGCGACGGGGGCGGGGACTATCGCGTGCGACTTCGCAGCATCGGCTTGCGATGTCGCAACGTGCAAAGCCCGCCTAAAGCCAGCTTTACACGTTGCAATTTGTTGTGCAATCACGTTTGCGATGTAACACGCCCAGATCGCATATGTGATCTAATGAGATCGCACGTAGGTTGTTCATTTGCTGTCTAACGAGTGTTGGTAGCAGGGGCGGACTGGCCCACCAGGAGATCGGGAGAACCCCTGGTGGGCCCCTGCTATTGATGGCCACGCCCCCTAGGCCCCGCCCTCTACCCTTCCTGGGCCCCTATGGATGTGTGTGAGAGGCCCCCCCTGGCCGGTAATTTCACTAATCATATCGGCACATTGCCGATATGATTAGTGACAATCCCATTCCCTCTGGAGTGGCAAGCAGGGAGAGCGATCTCCAGCTCTGCCTGCTGTCACTGTCAGTGCCGCGCGCCTCTGACTCCTGTGCGCAGCGACACTGCAGGAGGAAGCAGTCTCAGAGTGATGACTGCTTCCTTCCTGCGCAGGTGCTGGCAGCATCGCGCTGCGCGCGGCGGAGGACGGACCGGCGTCACCCCACTGGCTGCAGCAGCACGTGAGTATAGAAGGCGGGGGCCCCGGGGGAGGGTGCGGGGGACCGGGGGGCGAGCAGGGGCCCCGGGGGGGGGGGGTGCAGGGGCCCGGAGAGCGAGCAGGGGCCCCGGGGGGGTGGGTGCGGGGGCCCGGGGAGCGAGCAGGGGCCCGGGTGGGGGGGAGCCCAGGAAGGGTGTACGGGGGCCCCGGAGGGGGGGTGCGGGTTCACAGGGAGTGAGCAGGGGCCCCTCATACTCACCTGTCTGCAGCCTCCCGGTGCCATGTCCGCTCCCGGTACCGCGGCTCCGGCTGTGTGCAGACGGCCGGGACACCTCGCCTGCAGGACCTGGCGCTGATCACCTGATGCGGTCACCTGATGGAATCAGCTGAAAGTGATAGTGACAGCGGTGACGCCGGCTTTTTACTACCCGGCCGGCTAAACTATCAGCTGATGCCGTCAGGAGACTTTATCAGCTGATTACCGCCGGGTCCTGCATTGATCGGTCTGACAGGAGTCTGCACAGAAGTGTGTGGGTTTTTTTTTCTTTTTCTTTTGCACCGATGCATCAGCTGATTGTATAAATGGCTTTTATACAATCAGCTGCTGTGTGATGGAATTCACATCCTTGATCCTGACACATCATCTGATCGCTTCGCCTTCCAGCAAACGATCAGATGATATTGGATCTGGATTGGACGGCGCGGGACCCTTGACCCAGGATTACTGCAGAGGGGGGTTCATTATTTCAATAAAGATGGAGTCACTAATTGTGTTGTGTTTTATTTCTAATAAAAATATTTTTCTGTGTGTTGTGTTTTTTTTTATCTTTACTAGAAATTGGTGGCCATGTCTAATATTGGCGTGACACCATGAATTTCGGGCTTAGGGCCAGCTGATAATACACAGCTATCCCTAACCCCATTATTACCCAGCGAGCCACCCAGCATCAGGGCAGCTGGAAGAGTTGGATACAGCGCCAGAAGATGGCGCTTCTATGAAAGCGCCATTTTCTGGGGTGGCTGCGGACTGCAATTCGCAGAGGGGGTGCCCAGAAAGCTTGGGCACCCTGTACTGAGGATTCCAATCCCCAGCTGCCTAGTTGTACCTGGCTGGACTCAAAAATATGGCGAAGCCCACGTCATTTTATTTTTAAATTATTTAATGAAATTCATGAAGGGCTTCCCTATATTTTTGGTTCACAGTCGGGTACAAATAGGCAGCTGGGGGTTGGGGGCAGCCCATAGATGCCTGCTGTACCTGGCTAGCATACAAAAATATGGCGAAGCCCACGTCATTTTTTTGGAGGGCAAAAAAATCCTGCATACAGTCCTGGATGGCGCATGCTGAGCCTTGTAGTTCTGCAGCTGTCTGCTCTCCTGCATACACTAGTGGAGAATGAAGAACATATTGAAGAAGGAAATGACATCAGATATTTTTTTTCAACAATCTTTAATGGCATTGTTCACTGATAAAAAACGCATAAAAAAGCAGTGAGCAAAAACGCAGCCAAAAACGTAAAAACGCATCGCGTTTTTACCGCGGGTGCATTTTTGTGCGTTTTTCTGCGGCCAAAAACGCACAAAAAATACCTAGTGTGCACATACCCTTAGTGTGCAGAGAGCTGCGGAGGAGGACGGAAGACAGAGGAGAGGCCACCGGTGCTTGGAGCAGATAAGCGCTCAGTGAGCCGAAGATGCAGGGAGAGGGGCCACATAAGATGGCAGCTATATGTGGCTATATGGGGAGAGGGGCCACATTAAGATGGAAGCTATATGTGGCTATATGGGGAGAGGCCACATAAGATGGGAGCTATATGTGGCTATATGTGGAGAGGGGCCACATTAAGATGGCAGCTATATGTGGCTATATGGGGAGAGGGGCCACAATAAGATGGCAGCTATATGTGGCTATATGGGGAGAGGGGCCACATTAAGATTGCAGCTATATGTGGCTGTATGGGGAGAGGCCACATAAGATGGGAGCTATATGTGGCTATATGGGGAGAGGGGCCACATTAAGATGGCAGCTATATGTGGCTATATGGGGAGAGGGGACACATTAAGATGGCAGCTATATGTGGCTATATGGAGAGAGGGGCCACATAAGATAGCAGCTATATGTGGCTATATGGGGAGAGGAGCTGCATTAAGATGGCAGCTATATGTGGCTATATGGGGAGAGGAGCCGCATTAAGATGGCAGCTATATGGGGAGAGGGGCCACATAAGATGGGAGCTATATGGGAAAAGGAGCACATGGGATGTGATCTGCTGGGGAAAGAGGCCATAATGGGATGGGACCTGCTGGGGAAAGAGGCCATAATGGCATGGGATCTGCAGGGGAAAGAGGCCATAATGGGATGGGATCTGCAGGGTAAAGAGGCCATAATGGGAAGGGATCTGCAAGGGAAAGAGGCCATAATGGGATGAGATCTGCACGGGAAAAGATGCCATAATGGGATGGGATCTGCAGGGGAAAAGAGGTCATAATGGGATGAGATCTGCAGGGGAAAAGAGGCCATAATGGGATGGGATCTGTAGGGGGAAAGAGGCCATAATGGCATGGGATCTGCAGGGGAAAGAGGCCATAATGGGATGGGATCTGTATGGGGAAGGTCGTTCATTCCAATTTTAGCAGGGCTCCTTTAGTAATAATTTTTAAAACTGTAGAAAAATCATTTAATGCAATAAGACTGACAGTGACTGGAACAACTGATGCTGGACAGGAGAGGAAGGGGAAGGAGATTGTACTTTAAATTACTTGTATTTTTTGGTTGAGGAAATTGCGTGAAAATGGGTGTGGCTAACAGAATGGGTGTGGTTACAGAATGGGTGTGGTTTTCAAATGGGCGGGGTTTACAGATAACCTGTTAAAAATTTGAATCCCACCCCTGCTATATATAGTACGGTAACTGCATGGTGCTGGTGGGCCCCAAGATTGATTTTTCCTGGTGGGCCCTAGGTACTCCAGTCTGCCGCTGGTTAGTAGTCTATGTTAAATTGATCAATTTTGTGTGCGATCCTTTGGATCATGTGTTCTGTGACTTATGCATTGGGCACCCTTTTTTTTTATTTTTTATTTAAAAAAAATGGCAGACAGCCATGTAGCAGAGCTGAATGGCAGATGACAGCAGACACAGAAAGAGCCGCACGATCAGAATGAACTTGGGTTAACTTCACCCGACTTCATTGTCATGCTGCGGCTCTGTCTGTGTCGCGTCCTGATTAGCGGTCACCAGTGAAGGACTCACCGATGACCGCTAAACTCCTGAGTAACTGAATTGAGCAGCCCTCTCTCATATACTCACCGATCCCCGATCTCCGGCGCGGCGCTGCACGGCATTCACACTGCTCCGGCGGCTTTTACTATTTTGAAAAAGCCGGCCGCTCATTAAACAATCTTGTATTCCCTGCTTTCCCCGCCCACCGGCGCCTATGATTGGTTGCAGTGAGACATGCCCCCACGCTGAGTGACAGGTATCTCACTGCACCCAATCACAGCAGCCGGTGGGCTTGTCTATACTGTGCAGTGAAATAAATAATTAAAAAAAACGGCGTGCGGTCCCCCCCCCCAATTTTAAAACTAGCCAGATAAAGCCATACGGCTGAAGGCTGGTATTCTCAGGATGGGGAGCTCCACGTTATGGGGAGCCCCCCAGCCTAACAATATCAGCCAGCAGCCGCCCAGAATTGCCGCATACATTAGATGCGACAGTTCTGGGACTGTACCCGGCTCTTCCCGATTTGCCCTGGTGCGTTGGCAATCGGGGTAATAAGGAGTTATTGGCAGCCCATAGCTGCCAATAACTCCTAGATTAATCATGTCAGGCGTCTCCCCGAGATACCTTCCATGATTAATCTGTAAATTACAGTAAATAAACACACACACCGGAAAAAATCCTTTATTAGAAATAAAAAACACAAACATATACCCTCGTTCACCACTTTAATAAGCCCGAAAAAGCCCTCCATGTCCGGCGTAATCCAGGATGGTCCAGCGTCGCTTCCAGCTCTGCTGCATGGAGGTGACCGGAGCTGCAGCAGACACCGCCGCTCCTGTCAGCTCCACGCAGCATCTGAAGACAGCCGCGCGATCAGCTGAGCTGTCACTGAGGTTACCCGCGGCCACCGCTGTATCCAGTGACAGCGGGTAACCTCAGTGACAGCTCAGCTGATCGCGCTATTCCCTTCATTAGCTGCGTGGAGCTGACAGGAGCGGCGGTGTATTCTGCAGCTCTGGTCACCTTCATGCAGCAGAGCTGGAAGCGACGCTGGACCATCCTGGATTACGCCGGACATGGAGGGCTTTTTCGGGCTTATTAAAGTGGTGAACGAGGGTATATGTTTGTGTTTTTTATTTCTAATAAAGGATTTTTTCGGGTGTGTGTGTTTATTTACTGTCACTTACAGATTAATCATGGAAGGTATCTCGGGGAGACGCCTGACATGATTAATCTAGGAGTTATTGGCAGCTATGGGCTGCCAATAACTCCTTATTACCCCGATTGCCAACGCACCAGGGCAAATCGGGAAGAGCCGGGTACAGTCCTAGAACTGTCGCATCTAATGTATGCGGCAATTCTGGGCGGCTGCTGGCTGATATTGTTAGGCTGGGGGGCTCCCCATAACGTGGAGCTCCCCATCCTGAGAATACCAGCCTTCAGCCGTATGGCTTTATCTGGCTGGTTTTAAAATTGGGGGGGACCGCAAGCCGTTTTTTTTAATTATTTATTTCACTGCACAGTATAGACACGCCCACCGGCTGCTGTGATTGGGTGCAGTGAGACACCTGTCACTCAGCGTTGGGGCGTGTCTCACTGCAACCAATCATAGGCGCCGGTGGGCGTGGAAAGCAGGGAATACGAGATTGTTTAATGAGCAGCCGGCTTTTTCAAAATAGTAAAAGCCGCCGGAGCAGTGTGAATGCCGTGCAGCACCGCGCCGGTGATCGGGGATCGGTGAGTATGAGAGAGGGGGTAAGAGGGATAGACTGACATGGACAGAGAGAGAGGGACAGATATAGTGACCGACTGACAGAGATTAGTGAATGACAGACATTGTGAGGCGCTTCAGAACGCAGCTTTTCAGCTGCGCTCTGAAGCGGACCTTTTTTAAGCTGCGGTGCAGAGCGCACACCTGCGCACATAGCATCAGACACCAAAATCATATGAGGGATGTCACACGTTTCAATTGACCAGGTTCGTACAACAAAACGTCCAATGTATGAGGAATAAACGACGTGTATGCGATCACCGTATTTGCTTTCAATCTTGATCGCACGTAGGTGTCACACGCAAATACGTCACGAATGATGCCGGATGTGCGTCACTTACAACTTGACCCCGACGACGGATTGAAAGATTTATTGAAGCGTGGAAAGCAGGCATAAGGTGATGAAAAGTCAAAATCTCAATCCAATTCAGCAAAAGTTACTTGATATGTCCAGGATTCCCAGCGATTGCCCCAGCGTACAGCAAGTTATCCCCTTTCCCACTTATTTTTTGAGGACTAACAAGATATGGAGAGAAACATTAGGGATGCAACAATAAAAGACAATTGCTGGTTCTAACGGTGATCCATCACTTATGGCAGTGGGGTCTTTGGTCGCAGTTATGTTACCCTTAGTATACAGCTATATCTGTATATAAAGGGTCTCATTTCACGTCCTCAATCACTAGTGTGATCATAAGGGTACTAGCAATGCTGCAAATTTTGGTTAATTCTCCATCGCCTGCTTGTGAAATCCTTGAATGAATGTATCTGGCAGAACGTGTTCTTCTTGGTGAGGTGTAATAAGCACCTCTTCTCTAATAGCCGCTCATTTGGATTTTATTTCTCCTATTAATACACTGTCGCTGACAAATGCCTGTTAGTGTTGTAAGCGAGCTATGTATGAGGAAGGTTAGAGGCTTAATGCGGTTATTTTCTTTTTATATGAGACATTGTTTTATATGAGTAAGAGGTGCAGCGCGTTGAACGGGAACTGGCTGCATTCAATACAATTCTTAGAGAAAACTAGTTTTAATTTTTGTTTTTGTAATTTCTATTGTAGTTGACTTCAATTGGTAAGGTTAAGGGGTACTTTGCACGTTGCGACATCGCTACTGCGATATCATCGGGGTCAAATCGAAAGTGACGTACATCCGGCGCCAGTAACGACGTCGCAACGTGTAAAGCCTAGATGCGCCAATTTACGATCGTAAAAGCGTCGTAAATCGGCGATCGGTGTAGCATCGGTCATTTCCATAATTTCGGGATGACCGATGTTACGATGTTGTTCCTCTTTCCTGCGGCAGCACACATCGCAGGGTATGAAGCCGCAGGAGCGAGGAACATCTCCTACCTGCGTCCTGCGGCTCACACCGGCTATGCGGAAGGAAGGAGGTGGGCGGGATGTTTACGTCCCGCTCATCTCCGCCCCTCTGCTTCCACTGGACACCTGCCGTGTGACGTCGCTGTGACGCCGCACGTCCCACCCCCTTAGGAAGGAGACGGGGCGCCGGCCAGAGCGACGTCGCAGGGCAGGTAAGTGCATGTGAAGCTGCTGTAGCGATAGTGTTCGCTACGGCAGCTATCACAAGATATCGCATGTGCGACGGGGGTGGGTACTATCGCGCTCGGCATCACTAGCATCGGCTAGCGATTTCGCACTGTGCAAAGTACCCCTAAATGTAAGAAAAAAAAAGTAAAATTTCTAAAGAAACATTTTCTAAAACAAAGATGTTCTAAATATATTTTTGGTGATTTATTTAAAAAATGTAATTTCATTAACTACCATGTTGGACACTTTTTGCAAAATGAACTGTAGACAACACCCCTTAAAGGGCAAGGAAGCTTGTCTTCCTATGTCAACTATAGCTGTGCTGTTGTATCCCACTCCTGCTGGTAATTGTATTGCTTTGTACGTGGAAAAGTTGTGGAGTTCTCCCATCATCTCGTTGCTTCCTCCCAGCTCTTATTTTCCTCCTTATCACTGTTTATCTAATACCTCTGTGTGAGCATGCTGTGTGATCGAGTTTTGGTTTCCCCTGTTTGTCCTAATCTGTGGGTTAAACCACTCATGTCCCAGCACTCCCCTTGGGTGAGGGAGGGGGGTATTAGATCCGGACTAGTCAGGAGTAGGGCAAGGAAGGCAGATCAGACATCGTCACCATTAGACGTATCTCTGGGATCAGGGACAGCTAGGGCCCGCTAGCCTGAGCGCCAGTCCCCGGTTATCCCATCACACCCCGTGACACTCCTTCACCTCTCTCATATGAACCAAGTTCATAGGCATGGCCAATGAGGTGTCCCGATTGTGTCATATATCACCAAGATGTTCTCCCACTCTTCTTTTTAGCTCCCTCTTGGTTTTACCTACATAGTTTAGGGAACATGTTCACATGGCCATACAGACGACCCCACTGGTCTGACAGTTAGCAGTAACGGTAATGGAACAAGTACTGGGTGTTCCTATAGAACAGGGTGGGCTATTTACACTGACAACTCAGCTCCGGCAATTTCCTCTTTGGACAGCTGACTATCATGCAAAGATATCAGACTCATGATGAACTATCTGGGGAAACGCGTTGAGGCAATTTTGTATACAGATTTATGATAACTACTATCCAATATTATCTGCCCTTGTACACCTTGTGTTTTGCTTGTTTATCACTTTTTTGTTTTTCTTTCCTTTTTTGCATCTCTCTATACATCCTCGTTAGGGTTATGCATAGGGCAGATTAAGGGTCAGCCGACATAGAACAGGGGCACCACAATCTTAGGGTGAAAAGCCTCCTTTGGTAGGTAGTGTTCAGAGGAGGGGTGATACAATAGGATAAGCCCCTCCTCCCCCTTCTACTTTTGCATTTTATACAGCCTCCTGGGTACTTTTCAAAAGCGATACTTATTGTTTCGTATATCAGGTTAATGCACAGTAATGTCATGATCTGACTGTTGAATAATAAGGGATAGGGGCCACTATGCTGTCACGCAAGGGGGCCCTATGCTATCGCTAAACTCAGGGATACTCCTAATGGTGGAAATGCTTGAGTCCCGTTCCTGGCTCTGCTCCTGACCACACCTAATCTGATACCCCCTCCCACCAGGGAAGGATGGGGTAATAGTGTGATGTTAACCACAGATAAAGACAGGTAAGGGAAAAACAAAACTCTAAGGGCGGCGTTACACGGGATGATTTACCGTGCGATCGCATGAGCAATCACACCAGCCACCGTTGTTTGTGCGTCACGGACAATTCATTGCCCGTGTCGCACAAAGTCGTTAAACCCCTGTCACACGTACTTACCTCCCGAACGACCTCGCTGTGGGCGGTGAACATCCTCTTCCTGAAGGGGGGGGGGACATTCAGCGTCACAGCGACGTCACACAGCGGCTGCCCAATAGAAGCGGAGGGGCGGAGATGAGCGGCCGGAACATCCCGCCCATCTCCTTCCTTCCGCATTGCTGGCGGGACGCAGGTAAGCTGTGTTCGTAGTTCCCGGGGTGTCACACGGAGCGATGTGTGCTGCCACGGGAACAACGAACAACCGGCGCACAGAAGGAAGAACGACTTTATGAAAATGAACGATGTGTCAACGAGCAACGATAAGGTGAGTATTTTTGCTCGTTCACAGTCGTTCGTAGCTGTCACACACAACGACATCTGTAACGATGCCAGATGTGCGTCACGGAATCCGTGACCCCGACAACATATCGCCTGATATATCGTAGCGTGTGACCCCGGCCTTAGGCTATGTGCCCACGGGAGCTCGTACCTGCGGATATATCTGCAGGTACGTCCGCAGGTTTCCCGCAGCACCTCCCCGGAATCCGCAGCTATACATAGCAGAATTGTTATGGTAAACCTGCGGATATTCATGTGATTTACCTGCAGAACTCCCTACCTCTATCTCCATAGTGGAGGGCAGGGATTTCCGGAGGTAAATCCGCAGAAATAATTGACATGCAGTTATGTGCGGCTGCAGGACATCCAAAGCATATTCCGCAGCCACATTCCGCAGCATGGACACAGACACTCCCCATGTCCCATAGGGTAACATGAGGAGTGTCTGTACTTGCTGAAACCTGCGAATTTATCTAGAAAATCCAGATAAATCCGCAGGAGCAAGCTCCCGTGGGCACATAGCCTAAGACACTGCACACAAACACAGGATTAGAGAATAAGAAATTCAGAAGGAAAACAAGAAGGAAACTGAAAGAGACAACTGAGGTAAACTCCACAACAGCACAAGTGAATAAGCACTAATCTGGAACACCACACTTCAGAAGACCAACTAAGATAAATTATAGCTGGCATAGGTGGAAGGATTCAGCCAGCATAAATAGGAGGGGAGCAGATGTGATTGGCTTCCCCGCAACATGTGATGAAAGAAAACTAACAAGCAGACTAGCAGAGATTAAATCTTGCCTGTTTATGATTCATCACACAGCAGGTCGAAGCCCGAATCTGGCTGCATTGATCCCAGACACCAGAGAATTGCTCAGGCGGAGTGTCAGAATCTGTGATCTGAAGACAACCTGACACTGCCTTGACAGTTGGTGAAGTTTGTGAAAATTTCCATGTGACAAGTGACTAATGAAAAGACTGAACATCAGCAGAGTAAGTTCCATGCAGACACTAGTCAAGCAGTGAACAACCCCTTTAAGTCTCCCAAAATAGGATCTGTTCTGGCTTCTGAGTAGGGGACGTCAACTTCAATATATACAAACAATCGATGGGAAGTGTGTTTGGAATGGAGTGGGGGTCCCATATGCTCAATTTAAACACCTTCAGAAAAAGGATGTGGGCGATTTGTGGGGGTCCCATCACTAGTGCCCCCAACAATCATACTAGTGTAAAAAGGTAATGAATATTTTTGTGGATTTTTGATTGTTTTTTATTTGCAATTAATAAGAAAACATATAGGTAGGGTCAGGACAGAACAGACGGTGAAGGGGAAGATCATGGTGAAAGGGCCGGTCTCTTTCTTGGGTGTTGCAAGTCCATGGTGGAAATATTTAAAAAATGAATAAGAAGTTTTAAAGCAATAAAAGTGGGTTTAATTATTTTTTATATATATATTAGAAACCAATGACACAATGACCTTGTTTGTACCTGCCTGAATACACCTGTCATACCTCACATTCTTCTCTATTACGTTATCATATTAATTATAATTCATGATGAACCAACGTGAGAGATCATCATCACCCGTCCAGGCTCAATGTGTTATCTCTGAAGAAGGACATGCTGCCCTTATCTGCGGATATCTGTCACCGTCTGGTCCAACCCTCTTTTATAAAAGTCACTGTCATCTTTAATGTCGGTCACTTGGTCGTACCCACAGAGAGAGGACTATTCTGGGCAAGGCTGAGAGAAGGGCAGGTAAGTGGCCAAAATGGAACAGTCATTGACTTTGAATGTTTTGAGTTTTCTTCCGGAAGGGACAATCCCATCAAAGTCATTCATGGTTTTGAAATAACTGTACCTCTTAATGCAAGTCCAAATTATGGGATCTACGTTTACGTCCCAAAGGCTATTCCCTCAACCATCATCGTGGCTGGTGGCTACAGATTTGGCCATATATGTGTGACGTGCTGTCCTCACCATTCATTTCTATGGGAGTTATTGAAATGGATAAGGACTTTCTCTAAACATAGGTTCGAATCCTAGATTTGGATGGTGTCTTGTGTAATTGCCATAGATGCCTGAAATATAAAACTCATTATCAAAGTAGATGTAAACTGATCCATTCCTTCTCAATTTTTATACAGTGGGACGTAAAAATTTGGGCACCCCATGGTCAAAATTACTGATTAATATATTAATTATCTGGGGCGACTTATCCACCATCCGGACTATCCTGCGTTGCAACCTTTTTTCTCTGCCGTCCATGTCCAGAGAGATTAGCTACATTGCCATGGGTTCTAAGCATCTTGATTATGTTGCGCACCGTGGACATATCAACATCAAGATCTCTTGAGATGGACTTGTAACCTTGAGATTGTTGATATTTTTCAACAATTTTGATTTTCAAGTTCTCAGACAGTTCTGTTCTCCTCTTTAGTTCTCCATGCTTAGTGTGGCACCCACAGACACACAATGCAAAGATTGAGTCAACTTCTCTCCTTTTCATCTGATTTCAGGTGTGCTTTTCATATTGCCCACACCTGTTACTTGTCACAGATTAGTTTGAACAATCATCACATGCTTGAAACACAGTTGTATGCCCACAGTTTTGGAAAGGTGCCAACAATTTTGTTAGGCCCAATTTTAGTGTTTTGTGTGAAATTATGTCCAATTTGCCTTTTTTTCCTCTGTTTTTCTGTGTGTGTTGTTCCAAAACACACAAAGGAAATAAACATGTGTATGACAAAACATGTGTAATTGTAATGTTTCTGGGATAAATACTTAATTTTTCTCGAACAGTTTCAAGGGTGCCAACACTTCCGGCCATGACTGTAATTAAATGTTACAATTTTTATTTATTTACCGACATTGGACTTACTAAAAGGTTCAAAGGTGGTCGGGAGCTTAGCCAGGATCTTTCCCAGCAGATGATGGCTGCATTATTCAGCCATCATCTGCCTCTAACATCTACAGATGTAGTGGTGCTCTGCTCATGGCTGTTAACTGCGACAGCAGCATTTACAGCGAGCGTGTCATGATCCAGGACCGGGAATCTTCGCTCCAGAGTTTCCCGGACCTGGCCTGGTCATGTCAGGGGTTAACTCCCATCAGCCTCATTCTGGTTTCAGGAGACACTATATTTGGTCTCTGCAATTGCATTTTGGTGCTGGTTATAGTTTTGCTCTGCAGCCTGTGACTTGCTCGGGTGAGAATTCCTGTTTGATCTGACTCCCTCTTACCGTGCCCTGACCTGTACCCTTCCCCGCTCGTCTGTCTGTCCCAGCCCCTGACGTCCCGCTCCTGTCTGTTGTTTGTGTTTCCCTCTGCATACCTGATCTCCCGGCTTCCGACGCGGTTCTGTTTTCTAACTTCGTTTTGATCCTCCCTTTGCAGTGACTCGACTTTCCTGGCTTTAGATTCTGACTGTTTGACTACTCTATTGCCCCTGGTGGTTCGCCTATTAACTGCCTGCTGAAGTTACTCTGCTGTACTTCCACTGCCTTTCTGTTACTGTCGTACTTTGTCTCTCCTTCACTACTCTGCTGCCACCTAGTGGGGAATACGCTGTACTACGTCCTACCAACCCTTTGTACAGCGTGGCAGAGCGGCTCAGGAGGTGTGCCGTTTTAAGTGCAAATCAGTCTCCCCGTGCTGATGGGATGCCATGACAGCCTGGAATCTGCTGAAGATCCCCATGTATGTCATGACATTGCTATGAAAACCAGCCAGGTGCCGGGCTTCATAAGAGTCCGTGATTTTAGCAAAATACAGCAATACTGTTGTTTGCTGTATAAAATACAAGCGATCGATTGATCAAATGATCAAGCCCCATAAAAGGACTAACAAATGCAGTAAACCCTAACCCTACCCTAACCTACTGTATCCTCACCTATCCCTTGTAGATTGTGAGCCCTCGGTCGCGGGCAGGGACCTCTATCCTCCTGTACCAGCCTGTGCCTTGTATTGTTAATGATTATTGTACTTGTCCCTATTATGTGTTCCCCTTCCACATGTAAAGCACCATGGAATAAATGGTGCTATAATAAATAATAATAATAATAATAACAATAATAATAAAATAAAAACAAATAAAAAAATGAGAAAAAAAATAATTATTTGCATTTGAATCACCCCCCACATGAAATAAATAAAAAAAATGCATATTCAGTTAGGTCCATATATATTTGGACAGAAATAACATTTTTCACATTTTTGTTCTGTACACCACAATGGATTTTGAACAAAACAATTCAGACGCAGTTGAAGTTCAGACTTTTAGCTATAATTCAGTCGGCTGGACAAAATGATGGCATAAAAATGTGAGGAGCTAAAGCCTTTTTGCAACAAAATCCCTTCATTTCAGGGGCTCAAAAGTAATTGGACAAATTAAATATTTGGAAATAAAATGTTAGTTTCTAATACTTGGTTGAAAACCCTTTGTTGGCAATAACTGTCTGAAGTCTTGAACTCATGGATATCACCAGAGGCTGTGGTTCTTCCATATTAATGCTCTGCAAGACCTTTACTGCAGCGGTTTTGAGGTGCTGTTTGTTTGGTGGTCTTTCTGTCTGAAGTTTAGTCCTTTACAAGTGAAATGCGGCTCTATTGGGTTGAGATCAGGTGATGACTCGGCCATTCAAGAATATTCCAATTCTTTGCTTTAATAAACTCCTTGGTTGCTTTGGTTTTATATTTTGGGTCATTGTCCATCTGTAATATGAAACTCTGACCAATCAGTTTGGCTGGATTTGAGCACATAGTGTCTCTGAAAATCTCATAGTTCATCTGGCTGCTTCTGTTCTGTGTCACATCATCAAAAAACACTAGGGACCGAGTGCCACTGACAGCCATGCATGCCCGGCCAGCACACTGCCTCCGCCGTGTATTACAGATGATGTGGTGGGCTTTGGATCATGACCTGTACCATGCCCGGCCAGCACACTGCCTCCGCCGTGTGTTAAAGATGATGTGGTGGGCTTTGGATCATGACCTGTACCATGCCCGGCCAGCACACTGCCTCCGCCGTGTATTACAGATGATGTGGTGGGCTTTGGATCATGACCTGTACCATGCCCGGGCAGCACACTGCCTCCGCCGTGTGTTACAGATGATGTGGTGGGCTTTGGATCATGACCTGTACCATGCCCGGCCATCACACTGCCTCCACCATGTGTTACAGATGATGTGGTGTGCTTTGGATCATGAGCTGTACCATGCGTGGCAATCACACCACCTCCGCCGTGTGTCACAGATGATGTGGTGGGCTTTGGATCATGACCTGTACCATGCCCGGCCATCACACTGCCTCCACCATGTGTTACAGATGATGTGGTGTGCTTTGGATCATGAGCTGTACCATGCCCGGCCATCACACCACCTCCGCCTTGTGTTACAGATGATGTGGTGGGCTTTGGATCATGACCTGTACCATGCCCGGCCATCACACCACCTCCGCCGTGTGTTACAGATGATGTGGTGGGCTTTGGATCATGAGCTGTACCATGCCCGGCCATCACACCACCTCCGCCGTGTGTTACAGATGATGTGGTGGGCTTTGGATCATGAGCTGTACCATGCCCGGCCATCACACCCCCTCCGCCTTGTGTTACAGATGATGTGGTGGGCTTTGGATTATGACCTGTACCATGCCCGGCCATCACACTGCCTCTGCCATGTGTTACAGATGATGTGGTGGGCTTTGGATCATGAGCTGTACCATGCCCGGCCATCACACCACCTCCGCCGTGTGTTACAGATGATGTGGTGGGCTTTGGATCATGAGCTGTACCATGCCCGGCCATCACACCCCCTCCGCCTTGTGTTACAGATGATGTGGTGGGCTTTGGATTATGACCTGTACCATGCCCGGCCATCACACTGCCTCTGCCATGTGTTACAGATGATGTGGTGGGCTTTGGATCATGAGCTGTACCATGCCCGGCCATCACACCACCTCCGCCGTGTGTTACAGATGATGTGGTGGGCTTTGGATCATGAGCTGTACCATGCCCGGCCATCACACCACCTCCGCCGTGTGTTACAGATGATGTGGTGGGCTTTGGATCATGAGCTGTACCATGCCCGGCCATCACACCACCTCCGCCTTGTGTTACAGATGATGTGGTGGGCTTTGGATCATGAGCTGTACCATGCCCGGCCATCACACCCCCTCCGCCGTGTGTTACAGATGATGTGGTGTGCCACTCCACGCAGCCACCATACCCAGTGACTTGTGGGAAGGTCTCCATGAGGTATCGCTTCACGTCCACAACCTTGTGAGTTTTGGAAGTTCTAATCATAGCATTTCTGTATGCAAGGTGTCGATTCGTATTGAATTGATGATGCCTTACAATTTTTTAATTCACTTTTTTTTTCTATCTCATTCCGTTTTCGTGATAAAAATGCTAACTCCGTTGTTTTCCACCAGGTGGCGCTATAGGTGGCTACTTTACATACCGCATGACTACTTTACTATACCTAGACACCACTTCTATGCCTATAGCTGCCGCCGTTCTCAAGTTAATGGCGGTGGACAGGATATGGGTGGACACACTGTATAGCAAAAAAATGGAGGTGAAAACAATCTTTTTACAACCTTATTATCATTCAGGACAATTGAAAAACTTTCACTGCTAAGGAATTGTTTCTTTTAGGCCTCTTTCACACGTCAGGGATTCTGGTACGTATGTGCTAGTTTTTATATGTACCAGAATCACGGACATATGCAGACCCATTAAAATTAATGGGTCTGCGCACACCTCAGTGATTTTTCACTGACTGTGTCTCCATACGGTGTACACGCATGACTGTGATTGCCGCACGGAGACATGTCCGTTTTTTCTGGCATCGGTCCATGAAACAAGGACCAGAAAAACAAGGACGTTGAAAATAAAAAAAACATTTTAAACTCACCTTCTCCAGCGCTGCTTGTCTCCGGCCTCAGCTGCCTCTGCTTCAGAGCCGGCTGCTTATTCTCATGCATATTCATGTATGCAGCCACAGCCGACCCGGAAGTAGCTGCAGCAGGGACGGAAACACAGCAGAGCCGAAGAGTTCAGCATCACAGACAGCAGGAGTGGGGACACGTTAGTTATCTCCATGTGCAACCAGGTATAACGGAGCACGGATAACGGATTGCACATAGACAACCCACGTGTGCCGTGAATCATGGCACATGGAGGGACATATGCGTTTTTAACGCGTCAGTGAAAAACGTCTATTTTTCACTGACGTGTGAAACAGGCCTTATTCTTACTTAACAAAAACTTTGGTGTATGTAAAGTATTCTGCGATTCTATATTATGCCCCTGATTGGGTGATTGCTTTCTGTTTCCTTTGTTAGGAAACTTTGTATTAGGAAATCTGTGGCTGGAGACAATATGGTAAAATATAGACCCTAAAGGTGGCCATACACATTAGGTGAACAATGGCTGGACTCATCAATTTTATCTGGATTATTGGGTAAACATGTGTATAGCAATTTCCAAACTGTCCACAAATAACAGATTTAGGAAATTGGAGGAATGCCCAATTGTTTTGTTTGTTGAGAAATTTGGAGTGACTATAAGTATAAACGAATCAGCGTGGGAGAAGGGGGCCTGAAGGTTAAGTAGGGATCTATAGGGATCACTGAATTCTGGAGGGTATAGAGGCTCTGTAGACGACATAGTTGTTTTGAATAGAAATAAAAGTCAGGAAAAGACAAAGGGACAAAGGAATCTGTAGGGGACTGAAGAGAGTCATTAGTGGTCAGTGGGGTCTGAAGGTCTTTATCCCAGCGAGACTCCTCTGAGACAGAGGGCTCTAGAGAGGTAAGAGGAGTTTTAGTGGGATAAAAGTGTCTAGAAGAGACAGAGAAGTCAAGATAGGACAGAGGAGATCTGGATGGGACAGTGTGGAAGGGACCACAGAACTAGATGGGACAGTCTGGAGAGCACAAAGGATCTGGATATCACAGTCTGGAGGGGATCATGGATCTAAATGGGTCAGTCTGGAAGGGTCCATGGATTTGGATGAGACAGCCTGGAGAGTACTATGGATCTGGATAGGACAGTCTGGAGGGGACCATGGAACTGAATAGGACAGTTTGGAGGGGAGCATGGATCTGGATGGGACAGTCTGGAGAGGACAAAGGATCTGGACAAGACAGTCTGGAGGGGACCATGGATCTGGATGTGACAGTCTGGACAGGACAAAGGATTTGGATAGGACAGCTGTGGAGGGGATCATGGATCTAAATGGGTCAGTCTGGAGGGGACCATGGATTTGGATGAGACAGCCTGGAGAGTACCATAGATCTGGATAGGACAGTCTGGAGGAGATCATGGATATAGATGGGACAATCTGGAGGGGACCATGGATTTGGATGGGACAGCCTGGAGATGACCATGGATCTGGATGGGACAGTCTGGAGATGACCATGGATCTGGATGGGACAGAGTGTCTGGAGTTTACAGAGGAGTCTGGAAAGCACAAAAGGAGTATGGTGGGGGCAAAGAAGTTTAAAGGGGACAAAGTGTATGGATGGGACGGAGGTTTATGGTAGGGAGAGTTGAGTATGGAGGGGACAAAAGGGGACTTGAAAACAGGAGTTTCTTGAAGGAAAAAAAGGTTTCTGTAGGGGACAAAAGTGTCTGGCTGCTTCTTATTTCCCCTCCTCAGAGCACATGTACACTCAGCCATGGGAAGGTCAGGAGATATACTGTATAGTCACTTTTAGAGACTAACAGATTTGTTTAAAAAAACTAAAAAATTGACTACACGTGAGTAGTGATGAGCGAGCATGCTAGGCACAGCTCAATACTGGATCGAGCATCAGGGTGCTCAAGAAGCTTGGTACTCTATCGAGTATTGTGCGATTGCTCGAAGTGCTCGTGTCACTGCCCAGAGAGAGAGAATTTTCCAGCAAAATGCTCAAGTTTCCTGTTGACTTCCAATATGCTCAGTACTCAGGTCGAGAAAATCCCAAGCGCCCGACCTACTTGATTCGAGAACCAAGCACTTGAGCACTTTAGTGCGCTCTCACCACCACTCCTGAGACCTCCTGCTGGCCTGTTCCCAATAGGAGATGTTTCCGTCTGTCCACATTCTAAGAAAACCTTTGCTGTTTCTAGAACTCAGTCTTGTTCTTCAGGATTATTTTAATTAGTAATACTTTAACAATTAATAAATTAAATAACTCAAATTCATTTATTTTATTGCTAGCCTGCCACTCGAGATTATACTTTATGATCTGTTTTATTTGGCTTTTACGCAGCTTTTATTACGTCTTAGCTTATCATTGTCCTTGTGTGACCCAGACATGGATTTGTATTGGCGTCACCAAAGATCTTGCTTTAATAGTGAAATATTGGGGGTAAATCTAATCATCCGAAGGGATGGAGGGGCATGAACTGATCTCATAACGTAAACAGTAGCCCAATAAATGTATACATGAGTGGGTAATCAAAAAGGAAGGACCTGCCTGCAAATTACTGAACTTCTGAACACAACAAAGTATTAGGGGATACAAGCGGCCCCTTAAAGGTCCATTGCTGGGTCAAATAAGATAAATAATAGTCCTTTAGGAAAGATAAGGGACTAATGTGAGCACTTTTTGGCATCAATATCATCTTCTCATGTGAGTCAGATAAAAAAACATTCATTTTCGGTGGCGCTAGCGAGGATACAGAAGATAAACCGGCATTTAGTGTCTAACTAAAGGGGGCTTTACACGCACCGACATCGCTAGCGATGTCGTTCGTGAAAGTACCCGCCTCCGTCATTTGTGAGTCACGGGCAAATCGCTGCCCGTGGCGCACAATATCGCTGGGAGCCGTCACACGTACTTACCTTCCTAGCAATGTCGCTGTGGCCGGTGAACTGCCTCTTTTCTAAGGGGGCGGTTCGTGCTGCGTCACAGCGACGTCACACGGCAGGCGTCCAATAGAAGCGGAGGGGCGGAGAGCAGCAGCAGAAAGTCACGCCCACCTCGTTACCGGCAGGACGCAGGTACGGTGTCACACGTAGCGATGTGTGCTGCCTCAGGAACGATGAACAACCTGCGTCCTGCACGAGCAACGACATTTGGGAAATGGACGACGTGTCAACAATCAACGATTTGGTGAGTATTTTACATTGTTAGCGGTCGCTCATACGTGTCACACGCAACGACGTCGCTAACGAGGCCGGATGTGCGTCACGAATTCCGTTGCGTGTAACGGGGCCTTTAGAATGCATTCCTAGAAGCCGAATACCCAACTCATTTTCTTCTGTGGATTTACTCGTACGAGTTCCACAGTATATTTAGGAGCAGGGTTATGAATGAGGCTCCATGAAAACTCGCTCACACGCTGCAATGTCCGGCGCTGCAGAGTCAGAATGTGCAGCATGTCAAGTTATGGTGTGGATTTCACTATGGATTTTACTATTGTAATTCAAAAAGAGAAATATGCGGGAAATTTGCAGCTTTTCCACAACTACATCCATAGCAGATGTGTCTCGGGTCGTAGCATCCATCACAGATACAGAGTGAGAACTTTATGTTGCTGTGGCCCAGTGCAGATTTCTTGTGAGATCTTCATTTACATACCTATTAGTTTGAGACGTCCAATAGACAGGAAATATTTTGAAGTGAATCGACTTCATGTAGAAGGACTACAACATTAAGCAAGAACCAAATTACAAAGTATCACCTCCTTGTCCTGCCCATGAATTGAACGCTTGGTACCAAATACCAAAGGAAACTATGGATTCCTAAGATTTGTTGACCTGTGTTAAAGAGCCAGCTGTCAAACAAAGTGTGTACAGCCACTGCTTACAGTATAAAGAGCAGTACAAGCTGGGACGCCTGTATGACTGAAAGCCGGCGGCTCCCGGAGGAATAAAGTTAATGTTCTTCCGCTGCTGCAGGTCATGACTGAAGCTTTGAGGCTGTGATGGAGTTAAGTCAGGTGAGAGGGGTCTGTTCTGTTGTGCCTCGTTCCGGGTCTCACGCCGCTTTATTTTGGTGTGGAGACCTCCAGAACGTCGCCAATAATAGTTCCTGCTCTGCAGCATGCGTAACTGGTTCTTGTGAGTTAGCCCTGATCCGTCCTGCTACCCAGCTTACCTTTGCCTGACCTCCGTTTCCCTTGTACTGTTTGTCTGCCCTGTCTCCCAGACCCCGGTCCCTTTCTGTGTCTCGGTCTCCTCTCCCTTCTTTTTACTTACTTGCTCACCCGGCCTCTGACCTCGGTAACGTTTCCTGACCACGGCTCTGCTTCCCTTTTCGCTTTTGATGTGACCTCTTGGCTACTGACCCTCACGCTTCCATCTTTTTACGGCTTGCTCACTTCCTTGTTCAGACGTGACTTCCTGGTTAAGACTTAAGGGGGTGTTACACGCAGCGATGTCGCTGGTGAAAGCACCCGCCCCCGTTGTTTGTGCGTCACGGGCAAAACGCTGCCCGTGGTGCACAAAATCGTTCAGAGCCATCACACGCATTTACCTGGCTAGCGACGTCGCTGTTGCCGGCGAGCCGCCTCCTTTCTAAGGGGACGGTCCGTGCGGCATCACAGCGGCGTCACTAAGCGGCCGCCCAATAGAAGCGGAGGGGCGGAGATGAGCGGCTGTAACATCCTGCCCACCTCCTACCTTCCGCATAAGCTGTTGATTGTCGTTCCCGAGGTGTCACACGTAGCGATGTGTGCTGCCTCGGGAATGACGAACAACCTGCGACCTCTACAATCAACGATTTTTTGAAAAGGAACGACGTGTCAACGATGGATGATAAGGTGAGTATTTTCCATCGTTAATGGTCGTTCCTTGCTGTCACACGCAACAATGTCGCTAACGATGCCGGATGTGCGTCACGGAATCCGTGACCCTGGCAATATATCGTTAGATTCGTCCGTCGTTGCGTGTAATGGGGCCTTTAGGCTCGCTGACCACCCTTTTACTGGTGCGTGTGCCCCCTTGTAGGCTTCAGTCTAACTGCTCTTTAGGGTTCAATCTCTATTCTGCTTCTGCGCCCCCTGGAGGAAGCCTGACACTGCGCTGCCAGCACTACGGCCGGGCACCTTATATCAGCAGGCTAATACCATTATCTGGTATGGCAGATTCTCCTCAAAGGGAACCTCTCATATGATTTATGCTGCCCCCTGCTCAAGGCAATAGTTAATTCTCTCACTATGGAGGAGGCCTGTCAATCAGCTGAAATGGCGTTGGGAGAAAACAGCTGAGGGTGTCTATGGTCCATAGGTTTTAAGCTTAAAGGGAATCTGACATCAGGTTTTTTCCACCAAATCTGAAAGTAGAAAAATGGAGAGACAGAGACCCTGATTCCAGCAATGTGTCACTTACTGAGCTACTTAGTATAACTTTGATAAAAACACTGATTAATCAGCAGTAGATTATCATTAGAGGACTACTTAGCATGCTGCCAGGTAGTTCGGTAGTCCAGCATATTCATGAGCTCTGTATAACCCCACCACTGATTGACAGCTTTTCGTGCACACTGTATATGGGCAGAAGCTGCCAATCAGTGGGGGGGGGGGGTATAGCGCTCTATATTCAAATATCTGCTAGATCTACAGAAAACATTAATTTTATCAAAATGACAACACACAGCTCAGTTAGTTTCACACTAGGTATGGGGACATACCATGCGAACGGCGAAAGGGAAGGGAAGCCCTGTGTCTAGGGAAGGGGGAGATGGTGACCCTTGACTAACCCTACCACTGGTCCCTGTGGTTTCTCACCATCCTAGATAGGTTCTGCACCTATGCGCCGAGACGGATACCTGACCCTAGGTATCCCTAGTGCTGGACCGTAAATAGGGTATGGGTGGGATGAGCTTTTTGTCAAGCCCACTAAACACTAGGGGGACACACAAGGGAAAGTGCATGAACAACATATCCACAGATGACTCAGGCAGGAGTTCAGCAAAGTTTCAGCCACAATACCACATAGGAGCACAAGCCACCTGCTTGCAACCATAGCTTGAATGAACTGAAAATATCATCAGCACCAGTCCAGAGAAGATGGGAGTATTTAAGCACAAGGGGAATACTAATAATCAGCTGCTGGATGGAAGGAGGGCTCTGCTGGGTCCTAAAGAGGAATGAAAATCCAGCAGAAAAGCTACTTAGTACAATGAAAACTAACAGCAGGAACAACAGAAAGTCAGGGAGCATTCTGCGCAGCCAAACGCTGTGACCTTCTACTGCCAGAAACCACACCCGTGACAATAATTGCTGGAATCAGGGTCTCTGTTTCTACATTATGCTGCTCTCAGATGGGGGACCAAAAACCTGGTGACGGATTCCTTTTAAAAAAGGCAGATATCCAGCATCAAGGAGAGTAGTGGATTAAAACTTGCTTTTATTAGACAAGTAAAAACAAAATGTGGTCCAGTGAGCACAGAGGCACAAGTATTATGCGTATAAACCAACGCTTTTCGACCAGAGCGTCTTATTCATGGCAAAGCAAGTTTTAATCCACTACTCTCCTTGATGCTGGATATCTGCCTTTTTTGAAGTTGCCTTCCGCCCGGGCCAGGGCGTTCCCTGCATCGGTTGGAGTCCGGGAGTGAAGAGGGGTGAGCTGACTATGGTTTTTTGTCTATTCAGACGGATTCCTTTTAAGTTCACCATTTTGTGCTAATAAGTCACTAATACAGTTCCAGACAAAAAAAAGACCATTTTTTTTACTTTTCAGCAGATTTATGAATCGTGTGGCCGTTTTGAAAAATTTGGTGCAAAAAAGAGCCAATCAATACCCCAAGACAAAGAATGAAAGTGACTTAAAAAGCCCCGTAAATGATGGGACCTGCATCTCAGTTAGTTAGACCCATGTACGCAGGTTTGGGAGCTGGATTACTGGGGTTAAATGAAGTCAACCCTGAATTTTGGGACTTTACAAGTAAACATTTATGGTGAACTTTTCTCCTGTAATTAAGGAAAGGGAACTTTGAAATTTCTGGAATAGAAAAGGGGCTGCGGGTCTAATTACAAGGGCGTGTAATAAAAAAATACACATTCAGATCATGAGAAGACACAAGAGTGACTCATTGAATGACTAAGGAAATATCGAAGACACTGAAAAACCAAGACGTGATATCAGGACGATGACTTTCCTGCAAGTTTACAATGGGGTTTGCCACCGCGTGTTATTTTAGATTAGACGTTATTAATTCCTTGTTAATGACTGGTTCTGGGGAAGTCACAATCATGTGCGTAACCAGCAGCGTAACAGGAAGCTTTTGGGCCACAGAAGCTGTGACAGGGTCCCACTGACTACCTACATGGCCCCACCAACTACCTGCCGGACCCCCATGACTACATGCAGGGACCCCACCGATTACGTGCAGGGACCCCACGACTATGTGCAGGGACCCCACCGACTACGTGCAGGGACCCCATGACTACGTGCAGTGCCCCCACCGACTACCTACAGGGCCCAACCGACTACGTGCAGGGTCCCCACTGACTACCTGCCGGACCCCCATGACTACGTGCAGTGCCCCCACCGACTACCTACAGGGCCCCACCGACTACCTGCCGGAACCCCATGACTACGTGCAGGGCCCCCACGACTACCTACAGGGCCCAAAAGGATACGTGCAGGGCCCCCAACAACTACCTACAGGGCCCCACCGACTACCTGCCGGACCCCCATGACTACGTGCAGGGCCCCCACAACTTCCTACAGGGCCCCACCAACTACCTGCCGGACCCCCATGACTACATGCAGGGCCCCCACGACTTCCTACAGGGCCCCACCAACTACCTGCCGGACCCCCATGACTACGTGCAGGGCTCCCACCGACTACCTATAGGGCCCAAACGACTACGTGCAGGGCCCCCACCGACTACTTACAGGGCCCCACCGAATACCTGCCGGACCCCATGACTATGTGCTGCGACTCCACACCGACTACCTACAGGGTCCAACTGACTACCTACAGGGCCCCATCGACTATCTGCTGGACCCCTATGACTACATGCAGGGACTCCATTGACTACCTACAGGGCCCCATCGACTATCTGCTGGACCCTTATGACTACGTGCAGGGTCGCCATGACTACGTGCAGGGCCCCCGCCGACAACCTACATGGCCCCACCAACCATGTACAGGTCCCCCACGACTGTGCAGGGCCCCCGTGACTACCTACTGGGCCCCACCGACTATGTGCAGGGCCCCACCAACTATGTGAAGGGCCCTTATGACTAAATTCAGGACCCCAAGTAAAGTAAAGATGTGGAAAATGTTATTTACTATTTTGTCTGATCTGTTTTCAGTGCATAAATTGAAAATTACAAATTTTTCTACATTTTCAGCAAATTTCTGATAATTTTCATAAGTAAATAAAATGTAAATTGTATCGACCTAAATTTATCACTGACATTAATAGGGGCATAGTGACTGCGGTCACAGAGAATCCGATGCTGCAGGATAGGGGCCCGCCGGAGACACATTCAGCTGAAGTGTATTGTGGAGCAGAGATCCACCAGATCCCTGGGCTGCAATAACTATTAACTATAATGACTGCTGCCAGCTGATGTCAGTGCTCCTGTTGTGGGCATTGCATGACGTTGCTGCCATTCGCTGCCCACCACTGGCTATGGAGGAGGAAGATGATGCTGCTCGCTGCGGGATAGGTAAGAAGATTTTTTTATTTTTTGTGTGTTTAAAAGTGAGGAGGGAGCACGGATGTGGGCCATTATTTTAGAAGGAGGCTATTATTTTAGAAAGGGTAGTCCAGGACTTTTTTTTACTATGTGCTTACAAACTAACAAAGGCAACTACCTGCCTATTGTACCCGGTGCCGGTACAGAGGGGTCATTGATCGCTCCTGCCGGCGTTTCACATGCTCCATGTTAACAGAGCAGCTCTTTTTCTTACGGGCTGCTCTGTCGATCGGGCTTGTCTGCTGACATCATGCTAAATGACAGATCGCTCTCCAATATTATGCAGCAGGGACCGGCTGTCAATCAGCATGATGTCAGCAATCACCCCCCATCAACAGAGCAGAGAGGAAAAGAAGCCTCCGCTCTATTGACATGACGTCATCGTGAGCTGCTGAATCCCCGGCAGGAGCCGTCTGTGACCTCTCTGTGCCGGCGAAGAACGGCAACGGGCACAACAGGAAGGTAGTTAGTAACTATCTGCTTGTTAATTCTTTGGCAAAGAGAAAAAAAAATATCGGATAACAGCTTTAAAGAAGGTACAAAAGAGTCTGGAGCGGAGAGATGTATCTGGAGGGCACAAAGGTTTAGAGAAGAATATGGAGGAGACAAAGGTGTCCGGCTGCTGCTTATTACCACTTTCTAGAACACATGCAAGGTCAGTGGAGCCCAGCGAGTGAGTATGAAAAGGTCAGCAGATATATGGTCACCTATACGGCACATACCCCTCTGCTGTTAACTAGTTAAATCCCGCTGTCAATCTCTGACTACAGAATTTAATGGGTGCCGGCGGGGAGAGTTCCCTCCCTGCTCCCATAGGCGTGCCCATGACGTGATCTCGAGGCACCGATGGGTTATGTCCCCAAAAATGGTGTAAATGTTACCAGACAATTATATTTTTTATATGCCGCTTTAATTGCAAAAATTAAGTTTGTTTCTGAAAACACTGAACACACTCTGAAGGTAATTAATATTCCTAGGCTGAGGCCACACAGGTGACTACTGCAATCTCCTCGCATGACACTCAGCTCATGCTGGCAGCACAGCGGGGGCCGAGTATCATGCAAGTGTCAAGGCAACTCAGGTCCGATCTTGCGATCAGACCACAGCTCGGGGGCGGGCCGGCACTGAGGAGGGGAGGGAGGGATTTATCTCCCTCTCTCCTCCGTAGCTGGCTATTGCTATTCTCGCTCTGCACACGCGGTACACCAGTGTAATGCGAGTGCAGTGCGAATTTTCTCTCGCCCCATAGACTTGAATGGGTACGAGAGAAACAAGGATCATATTGCACCCGCAGCATGCTGTGATTGTTTTCTCTGTCCGATTAGGACTGAAAAAATAATCGCTCATGGGTGCTGGCACATAGGCTAATATTGGTCCGAGTGGAATACGATGTTTTATCGCATACCACTCGCTCCGATTTTCATGCCATGTGTCTTAGGCCTTAGTGCGGGTCCTTGCATGACACTCGGCTCACGCTCGCAGCACAGCTGTAGCAGAGTGTAATGCGAGGGTCATGAGATTGTGGTCCAATCGTGCGGTCAGACCACA
Organism: Anomaloglossus baeobatrachus; assembly: GCF_048569485.1. Classification (NCBI taxonomy): domain Eukaryota; kingdom Metazoa; phylum Chordata; class Amphibia; order Anura; family Aromobatidae; genus Anomaloglossus; species Anomaloglossus baeobatrachus. Next base: position 241,700,763 of record NC_134360.1, read on the forward strand.
GCTGCAGAGGGGAGGGCTGACACTAGAGAGGGGCGGGCCAGTGCTGCGGAGGAGAGGGAGGGATTTATTTCCCTCTCTCCTCTGTTGCCGGCTATTGCCATTCTCGCCCTGCACTCACGGTACACCGGTGTAATGCGAGTGCAATACGATGTTTCTCTCGCCCCCATAGACTTGAATGGGTGTTTATGAAACAGGATCACATTCCCCCCCGCAGAATGCTGCGAATATTTTCTCGGTCTGATTAGGGCTGAAAAAAAAATTGCTCATGTGAGCGGGCCCACAGAGTAATATTGGTTCGAGTGGAATGAGAATTTTTATCGCATTCCACTCGCTCCGTATTACTCACCGTGTGTGCTGAGCCTTATAATGCAAGTAGCCGAGAGCACAAATAATAAGGACTCAGTCCGAAACGCGTTTGTTTATGTTGTCCTTGCATTTGGTATTATACCTTTTCGGCATGTTGAACTAGTTTTTAAACAATTTTTTGGAATAAATAGAATTTACTGATTGCTGGATCCTTTGTTTCTACGGGACCACTGGTTTGTTATAAAGTTTCTTCTGGGCCCACACTTGGCTGGCGTTTTAAGATCAAAAGACAGAGATGAGTAATAAAGGATAAGATAGTGACAAATAAATAATCTTTCAGGAGCCTTAAGAGCCACTAATATTGCAAAACGTCTGTAATATAAATTTATAAGAGCTGAGATCTGTTTTACTGGTGCAGCGCTAAAAAAAAGTCTAATCTGTAAATTGATAACATTGTATCTGCATGCAGCCACCACTAGGGGGAGAGCTTTGTATACACACTTATATAACTTGCATTCACCTGAATAAAAAAAAGTCTATTATAAACTGGCAGCGAGGGATTTATCATGTAAAATATGGAGCTCTGTAATAGTCACATAGAGCGTCAAACATCTGAGATATCAATATACCATAAACTGAATCATCTGATGCTTCGAGAATTTATAAAGAAATAATAGCTTTCTGAAGTATAAATCATCTAATTTTTCACTGTCTGGAAAGATTGATCATAGATTTAATGATAAATAATAAATGTCCTCTTCTTCGTGTTTCTTTACTTCCAGAGTGTGATTGAGGCTACGGCCACAGATCAAGATGGGCAGGAATCGCTGGTTGTGGCTATGGCTGTATCTTATCCTTTTGGCAGGTAAGACGTAGATGCTTACAGAATCTTGGCCAATTAATATGTAAACATTTATTGGTAAGAGGAAATAAATACATTTACACAGCCAATACAAAGATAGATTTCTAATTCAAAGAGATTAATCTGCCCGTGACAGTAATTTGGCAGCAATATCTGAAGATCTCACAGTGAGCAAAATAACGACATTATTTCATGTACAAAACCTAATAAACATAAGATGACAACTATTCTACTGTCACTATATATATACAGTACAGACCAAAAGTTTGGACACACCTCATTCAAAGAGTTTTCTTTATTTTCAGGACTCTGAAATTGTAGATTCACATTGAAGGCATCAAAACTATGAATTACCACATGTGGAATGAAATACTTAAAAAAGTGTGACACAACTGAAAATATGTCTTATATTCTAGGTTCTTCACAGTCGCCACCTTTTGCTTTGATTACTGCTTTGCACACTCTTGGCATTCTCTTGATGAGCTTCAAGAGGTAGTCACCGGAAATGGTTTTCCAACAGTCTTGAAGGAGTTCCCAGAGATGCTTAGCACTTGTTGGCCCTTTTGCCTTCACTCTGCGGTCCAGCTCACCCCAAACCATCTTGATTGGGTTCAGTTCTGGTGACTGTGGAGGCCAGGTCATCTGGTGTAGCACTCCATCATTCTCCTTCTTAGTCAAATAGCCCTTACACAGCCTGGAGGTGTGTTTGGGGTCATTGTCCTGTTGAAAAATAAATGATGGTCCAACTAAACGCAAACCGGATGGAATAGCATGCCGCTGCAATATGCTGTGGTAGCCATGCTGGTTCAGTATACCTTCAATTTTGAATAAATCCCCAACAGTGTCAGCAGCAAAGCCCCCCCCCACACCATCACACCTCCTCCTCCATGCTTCACGGTGGGAACCAGCCATGTAGAGTCCATCCGTTCCCCTATTCTACAAAGACACGGTGGTTGGATCCAAAGATCTCAAATTTGGACTCATCAGACCAAAGCACAGATTTCCACTGGTCTAATGTCCATTCCTTGTGTTCTTTAGCCCAAACACGTCTCTTCTGCTTGTTGCCTGTCCTTAGCAGAGGTTTCCTAGCAGCTATTTACCATGAAGGCCTGCTGCACAAAGTCTCCTCTTAATAGTTGTTCTAGAGATGAGAAGGTGTGTCCAAACTTTTGGTCTGTACTGTACATTACATTACTTATCCTGTACGGAGCCTGAATTACATCCTGTATTATCCTCCAGAGCTGCACTCACTATTCTGCTGGTGCAGTCACTGTGTACATACATTACATTACTTATCGGTATATCCTGTATTATACTCCAGAGCTGCACTCACTATTCTACTGGTGCAGTCACTGTGTACATACATTACTGATCTTGAGTTACATCCTGTATTATGCTCCAGAGCTGCACTCATTATTCTGTTGGTGCAGTTACTGTCTACATACATTACATTACTTTTCCTGTACTGATCCAGTTACATCCTGTTTTATACTCCAGAGCTGCACTCACTGTTCTGCTGGTGCAGTCACAGTGTACATACATTACATTACTTACCATGTACTGATCCTGAGTTACTTTCAGTATTATACTTCAGAGCTGCACTCACTATTCTGCTGGTGCAGTCACAGTTATATACATTACATTACTTACCATGTACTGATCCTGAGTTACCTCCTGTATTATACTCCAGAGCTGTACTCATTATTCTGCTGGTGGAATCACTGTGTACATACATTACATTAACATTACTTATCCTGTACTAATCCTGAGTTACCTCCTGTATTATACTCCAGAGCTGCACTCATTATTCTGCTGGTGGAAACACTGTGTACATACATTATATTAACATTACTTATCATGTACTAATCCTGAGTTACATCCTGTATTATACTCCAGAGCTGTACTCACTATTCTGTTTGTGAAGTCACTGTGTATAAAGAAGTCAATACTTATCTTGTTCTTATTCTTATCCTGAAATTACCTTTAGGTGCAAGTGCACAAGCAAATTCTGTAGTTACTGTAAATGTAACACAGACAACGTCTGTAACACAAACCACAAAATCAGAACAAACAATCTCAACTGCAGAACTCAACACAAAAACAGCACAAACAACAATATCAGCACAAGTAAATTCTTCGGGTTTTGTAAACCCATCTTCAGGAGAACCACCACCTACCAAAGAATTGCCAAAAACAGCAGAACAAACACATTTTACAACAAATACACAAGCAAATACTACAACTATAGAAACATTAATACAAACAACAACTGCTGAATCCTTATCAACCAAAATGAAGGCAGAAACAGTGACAACTGGTGCTCCCGATAATACAGAAACAGTGACAACTGGTGCTCCTGATAATACAGAAACAGTGACAACTGGTGCTCCCGATAATACAGAAACAGTGACAAGTGGTGCTCCCGATAATACAGAAACAGTGAAAACTGGTGCTCCCGATAATACAGAAACAGTGACAACTGGTGCTCCCGATAATACAGAAACAGTAACAACTGGTGCTCCCAATAATACAGAAACAGTGACAACTGGTGCTCCGAATAATACAGAAACAGTGACAACTGGTGCTCCCGATAATACAGAAACAGTGACAACTGGTGCTCCCGATAATACAGAAACAGTGACAACTGGTGCTCCCGATAATACAGAAACAGTGACAACTGGTGCTCCCGATAATACAGAAACAGTGACAACTGGTGCTCCCGATAATACAGAAACAGTAACAACTGGTGCTCCCAATAATACAGAAACAGTGACAACTGGTGCTCCGAATAATACAGAAACAGTGACAACTGGTGCTCCCAATAATACAGAAACAGTGACAACTGGTGCTCCCGATAATACAGAAATAGTGACAACTGGTGCTCCTGATAATACAGAAACAGTGACAACTGGTGCTCCCGATAATACAGAAACAGTGACAAGTGGTGCTCCCAATAATACAGAAACAGTGAAAACTGGTGCTCCCGATAATACAGAAACAGTGACAACTGGTGCTCCCGATAATACAGAAACAGTGAAAACTGGTACTCCCGATAATACAGAAACAGTGACAACTGGTGCTCCCGATAATACAGAAATAGTGACAACTGGTGCTCCCGATAATACAGAAACAGTGACAACTGGTGCTCCCGATAATACAGAAACAGTGACAACTGGTGCTCCCGATAATACAGAAACAGTGAAAACTGGTACTCCCGATAATACAGAAACAGTGACAACTGGTGCTCCCGATACTACAGAAACAGTGACAACTGGTGCTCCCGATAATACAGAAACAGTGACAACTGGTGCTCCCAATAATACAGAAACAGTGACAACTGGTGCTCCCGATAATACAGAAACAGTGACAACTGGTGCTCCCGATAATACAGAAACAGTGACAACTGGTGCTCCCGATAATACAGAAACAGTGACAACTGGTGCTCCCGATAATACAGAAACAGTGACAACTGGTGCTGGTATAACTACAGGAGAGACAAAAACTACAACTCCCATAACTACAGAAGGAAAGGCAACAGCTGCTTTCACAAATACTGAAACTGTGAAAACTGCTTCTCTCAGAACTACAGAAGAAATCACAAAAACTGCTCAGAAAAGTACAAAAACAGTGACAGCTACTGCTGCCGTCATAACTACAGAAACAGAGAAAACAGCTGTTCCACTAATACCAGAAACAGTGACAATTGTACCCACAACTACAAAAACAGTGACATCTGCTGCTCCCAATACAACAGAAACAGGGACAGCGAGTGATGCTGCCAAATCTACAGGAGCAGAGACATCCAGTGTATCCCCCATAACAAAAAAAACACTGACAACTGCTTCTTCGAATACAGCAGGAACAGGGAAAACATCAACTGATCCCCATACTACAGAAACAGTGACAACAACTTCTGCTTCACCAAGAAAAGAATCTGTGACAAGTGCTGCCATAACTACAGACATAGTGAAAACAGCTGTTTCTATAAATGCAGAAACACCGAAAACCACAGAAACAGTGACAACACCTGCTCCCAATACAACAGAAAAAGATACAAAAACTGATGTTCCCATAACTACAGAAACACTGACAACTCCTGCTCCTGATACTAAAACAGTGACAACTCCTGCTCCCAATACTACAGAAACACTGACAACTCCTGCTCCTGATACTAAAACAGTGACAACTCCTGCTCCCAATACTACAGAAACACTGACAACTCCTGCTCCTGATACTAAAACAGTGACAACTCCCGCTCCTGATACTAAAGAAACAGTGACAACTCCTCCTCCTGATACTAAAGAAACAGTGACAACTCCTCCTCCTGATACTAAAGAAACAGTGACAACTCCTCCTCCTGATACTAAAGAAACAGTGACAACTCCTGCTCCCGATACTAAAGAAACAGTGACAACTCCTGCTCCTGATACTAAAGAAACAGTGACAACTCCTCCTCCTGATACTAAAGAAACAGTGACAACTCCTGCTCCTGATACTAAAGAAACAGTGACAACTCCTACTCCCGATACTAAAGAAACAGTGACAACTCCTGCTCCCGATACTAAAGAAACAGTGACAACTCCTCCTCCTGATACTAAAGAAACAGTGACAACTCCTCCTCCTGATACTAAAGAAACAGTGACAACTTCTGCTCCCGATACTAAAGAAACAGTGACAACTTCTGCTCCTGATACTAAAGAAACAGTGACAACTCCTGCTCCCGATAATAAAGAAACAGTGACAACTTCTGCTCCTGATACTAAAGAAACAGTGACAACTTCTGCTCCTGATACTAAAGAAACAGTGACAACTTCTGCTCCTGATACTAAAGAAACAGTGACAACTCCTCCTCCTGATACTAAAGAAACAGTGACAACTTCTGCTCCTGATACTAAAGAAATAGTGACAACTCCTGCTCCCAATACTAAAGAAACAGTGACAACTCCTGCTCCCGATACTAAAGAAACAGTGACAACTCCTGCTCCTGATACTAAAAAAACAGTGACAACTCCTGCTCCTGATACTAAAGAAACAGTGACAACTCCTGTTCCCGATAATAAAGAAACAGTGACAACGCCTGCTCCCAATACTAAAGAAACAGTGACAACTCCTGCTCCCGATACTAAAGAAACAGTGACAACTCCTGCTCCCGATACTAAAGAAACAGTGACAACTCCTGCTCCTGATACTAAAGAAACAGTGACAACTCCTGCTCCTGATACTAAAGAAACAGTGACAACTCCTGCTCCCGATACTAAAGAAACAGTGACAACTCCTGCTCCCGATACTAAAGAAACAGTGACAACTCCTGCTCCTGATACTAAAGAAACAGTGACAACTCCTGCTCCTGATACTAAAGAAACAGTGACAACTCCTGCTCCTGATACTAAAGAAACAGTGACAACTCCTGCTCCTGATACTAAAGAAACAGTGACAACTCCTGCTCCTGATACTAAAGAAATAGTGACAACTCCTGCTCCCGATACTAAAGAAACAGTGACAACTCCTGCTCCTGATACTAAAGAAACAGTGACAACTCCTGCTCCTGATACTAAAGAAACACTGACAACTCCTGCTCCTGATACTAAAGAAACAGTGACAACTTCTGCTCCCGATACTAGAGAAACAGTGACAACTCCTGCTCCCGATACTAAAGAAATAGTGACAACTCCTGCTCCCGATACTAAAGAAACACTGACAACTCCTGCTCCTGATACTAAAGAAACAGTGACAACTTCTGCTTCCGATACTAAAGAAACAGTGACAACTCCTGCTTCCGATACTAAAGAAACAGTGACAACTCCTGCTCCCGATACTAAAGAAACAGTGACATCTGCTCCCAATACTAAAGAAATAGTGACAACTCCTGCTCCTGATACTAAAGAAACAGTGACAACTTCTGCTCCTGATACTAAAGAAACAGTGACAACTCCTGCTCATGATACTAAAGAAACAGTGCCAACTCCTGCTCCTGATACTAAAGAAACAGTGACAACTTCTGCTCCTGATACTAAAGAAACAGTGACAACTTCTACTCCTGATACTAAAGAAACAGTGACAACTGCTCCCAATACTAAAGAAACAGTGACAACTCCTGCTCCTGATACTAAAGAAACAGTGCCAACTCCTGCTCCTGATACTAAAGAAACAGTGACAACTTCTGCTCCTGATACTAAAGAAACAGAGACAACTCCTGCTCCCGATACTAAAGAAACAGTGACAACTCCTGCTCCCGATAATAAAGAAACAGTGACAACTTCTGCTCCCGATACTAAAGAAACAGTGACAACTCCTGCTCCCGATACTAAAGAAACAGTGACAACTCCTACTCCTGATACTAAAGAAATAGTGACAACTTCTGCTCCTGATACTAAAGAAACAGAGACAACTCCTGCTCCCGATACTAAAGAAACAGTGACAACTTCTGCTCCTGATACCAAAGAAACAGTGACAACTCCTGCTCCCGATACTAAAGAAACAGTGACAACTCCTGCTCCCGATAATAAAGAAACAGTGACAACTTCTGCTCCCGATACTAAAGAAACAGTGACAACTCCTGCTCCCGATACTAAAGAAACAGTGACAACTCCTGCTCCCAATACTAAAGAAACAGTGACAACTCCTGCTCCCGATACTAAAGAAACAGTGACAACTCTTGCTCCTGATACTAAAGAAACAGTGACAACTCCTGCTCCAGATACTAAAGAAAAACTGACAACTCCTGCTCCTGATACTAAAGAAACAGTGACAACTCCTGCTCCCGATACTAAAGAAACAGTGACAACTCCTGCTTCCGATACAACAGAAACAGTGACAACTCCTGCTCCTGATACTAAAGAAACAGTGACAACTCCTGCTCCCGATACTAAAGAAACAGTGACAACTCCTGCTCCCGATACTAAAGAAACAGTGACAACTCCTACTCCCGATACTAAAGAAACAGTGACAACTCCTGCTCCCGATACTAAAGAAAGAGTGACAAGTGCTGTTCCCAATACTACAGAAACAGTGACAACTCCTGCTTTAGATACTAAAGAAACAGTGACAACTACTGCTCCAGATACTAAAGAAACAGTGACAACTCCTGCTCCAGATACTAAAGAAACAGTGACAACTCCTGCTTCCGATACTAAAGAAATAGTGACAACTCCTGCTCCAGATACTAAAGAAACAGTGACAACTCCTGCTCCAGATACTAAAGAAACAGTGACAACTCCTGCTCCCGATACTAAAGAAACAGTGACAACTCCTGCTCCTGATACTAAAGAAACAGTGACAACTCCTGCTCCTGATACTAAAGAAACAGTGACAACTCCTGCTCCAGATACTAAAGAAACACTGACAACTCCTGCTCCCAATACTAAAGGAACAGGGACAACTCCTGCTCCAGATACTAAAGAAACACTGACAACTCCTGCTCCCGATACTAAAGAAACAGTGACAACTCCTGCTCCCGATACTAAAGAAACAGTGACAACTCCTGCTCCCGATACTAAAGAAACAGTGACAACTCCTGCTCCAGATACAAAAGAAACAGTGACAACTCCTGCTCCCGATACTAAAGAAACAGTGACAACTCCTGCTCCTGATACTAAAGAAACAGTGACAACTCCTGCTTCCGATACAAAAGAAACAGTGACAACTCCTGCTCCCGATACTAAAGAAACAGTGACAACTCCTGCTCCCGATACTAAAGAAACAGTGACAACTCCTGCTCCCGATACTAAAGAAACAGTGACAACTCCTGCTCCAGATACAAAAGAAACAGTGACAACTCCTGCTCCCGATACTAAAGAAACAGTGACAACTCCTGCTCCAGATACTAAAGAAACAGTGACAACTCCTGCTCCTGATACTAAAGAAACAGTGACAACTCCTCCTCCCGATACTAAAGAAACAGTGACAACTCCTGCTCCAGATACTAAAGAAACAGTGACAACTCTTGCTCCAGATACTAAAGAAACAGTGACAATTCCTGCTCCCGATACTAAAGAAACAGTGACAACTCCTGCTCCTGATACTAAAGAAACAGTGACAACTCCTGCTCCCGATACTAAAGAAACAGTGACAACTCCTGCTTCAGATACTAAAGAAACAGTGACAACTCCTGCTCCCGATACTAAAGAAACAGTGACAACTCCTGCTCCCGATACTAAAGAAACACTGACAACTCCTGCTCTCGATACTAAAGAAACACTGACAACTCCTGCTCCCGATACTAAAGAAAGGGTGACAAGTGCTGTTCCCAATACTACAGAAACAGTGACAACTCCTGCTCCCGATACTAAAGAAACAGTGACAACTCCTGCTCTCGATACTAAAGAAACACTGACAACTCCTGCTCCCGATACTAAAGAAAGGGTGACAAGTGCTGTTCCCAATACTACAGAAACAGTGACAACTCCTGCTCCAGATACTAAAGAAACAGTGACAACTCCTGCTCCCGATACTAAAGAAACAGTGAAAACTCCTGCTCCCGATACTAAAGAAACAGTGACAACTCCTGCTCTCGATACTAAAGAAACACTGACAACTCCTGCTCCCGATACTAAAGAAAGGGTGACAAGTGCTGTTCCCAATACTACAGAAACAGTGACAACTCCTGCTCCCGGTACTAAAGAAACAGTGACAACTCCTGCTCCCGATACTAAAGAAACAGTAACAACTCCTGCTCCAGATACTAAAGAAACACTGACAACTCCTGCTCCCGATACTAAAGAAAGGGTGACAAGTGCTGTTCCCAATACTACAGAAACAGTGACAACTCCTGCTCCCGATATTAAAGAAACAGTGACAACTCCTGCTCCCGATACTAAAGAAACAGTAACAACTCCTGCTCCAGATACTAAGGAAACACTGACAACTCCTGCTCCAGATAATAAAGAAACAGTGACAACTCCTGCTCCTGATACTAAAGAAACACTGACAACTCCTGCTCCTGATACTAAAGAAACAGTGACAACTCCTGCTCCCAATACTAAAGAAACAGTGACAAGTGCTGTTCCCAATACTACAGAAACAGTGACAACTCCTGCTCCAGATACTAAAGAAACAGTGACAACTCCTGCTCCCGATACTAAAGAAACAGTGACAACTCCTGCTCCCGATACTAAAGAAACAGTGACAACTGCTGCTCCAGATACTAAAGAAACAGTGACAACTCCTGCTCCCGATACTAAAGAAACAGTGACAACTCCTGCTCCAGATACTAAAGAAACACTGACAACTCCTGCTCCCGATACTAAAGAAACAGTGACAACTCCTGCTCCCGATACTAAAGAAACAGTGACAACTCCTGCTCCCGATACTAAAGAAACAGTGATAACTCCTGCTCCAGATACAAAAGAAACAGTGACAACTCCTGCTCCCGATACTAAAGAAACAGTGACAATTCCTGCTCCCGATACTAAAGAAACAGTGACAACTCCTGCTCCAGATACTAAAGAAACAGTGACAACTTCTGCTCCCGATACTAAAGAAACAGTGACAACTCCTGCTCCAGATACTAAAGAAACAGTGACAACTCCTGCTCCCGATACTAAAGAAAGAGTAACAAGTGCTGTTCCCAATACTACAGAAACAGTGACAACTCCTGCTCCTGATACCAGAGGAACAGTGACAACTCCTGCTCCCGATACTAAAGAAACAGTGACAACTCCTGCTCCCGATACTAAAGAAACAGTGACAACTCCTGCTCCAGATACTAAAGAAACAGTGACAACTCCTGCTCCAGATACTAAAGAAACACTGACAACTCCTGCTCCTCCTGCTCCAGATAATAAAGAAACAGTGACAACTCCTGCTCCTGATACTAAAGAAACAGTGACAACTCCTGCTCCAGATACTAAAGAAACAGTGACAACTCCTGCTCCAGATACTAAAGAAACACTGACAACTCATGCTCCCGATCTTAAAGAAAGGGTGACAAGTGCTGTTCCCAATACTACAGAAACAGTGACAACTCCTGCTCCCGATACTAAAGAAACAGTGACAACTCCTGCTCCCGATACTAAAGAAACAGTAACAACTCCTGCTCCAGATACTAAGGAAACACTGACAACTCCTGCTCCAGATAATAAAGAAACAGTGACAACTCCTGCTCCCGATACTAAAGAAACACTGACAACTCCTGCTCCTGATACTAAAGAAACAGTGACAACTCCTGCTCCCAATACTAAAGAAACAGTGACAAGTGCTGTTCCCAATACTACAGAAACAGTGACAACTCCTGCTCCAGATACTAAAGAAACAGTGACAACTCTTGCGCCCGATACTAAAGAAACAGTGACAACTGCTGCTCCAGATACTAAAGAAACAGTGACAACTCCTGCTCCCGATACTAAAGAAACAGTGACAACTCCTGCTTCAGATACTAAAGAAACACTGACAACTCCTGCTCCCGATACTAAAGGAACAGGGACAACTCCTGCTCCAGATACTAAAGAAACACTGACAACTCCTGCTCCCGATACTAAAGAAACAGTGACAACTCCTGCTCCCGATACTAAAGAAACAGTGACAACTCCTGCTCCCGATACTAAAGAAACAGTGATAACTCCTGCTCCAGATACAAAAGAAACAGTGACAACTCCTGCTCCCGATACTAAAGAAACATTGACAACTCCTGCTCCCGATACTAAAGAAACAGTGACAACTCCTGCTCTCGATACTAAAGAAACAGTGACAACTTCTGCTCCCGATACTAAAGAAACAGTGACAACTCCTGCTCCCGATACTAAAGAAAGGGTGACAAGTGCTGTTCCCAATACTACAGAAACAGTGACAACTCCTGCTCCAGATACTAAAGAAACAGTGACAACTCCTGCTCCCGATACTAAAGAAACAGTGAAAACTCCTGCTCCCGATACTAAAGAAACAGTGACAACTCCTGCTCTCGATACTAAAGAAACACTGACAACTCCTGCTCCCGATACTAAAGAAACAGTAACAACTCCTGCTCCAGATACTAAAGAAACACTGACAACTCCTTCTCCAGATAATAAAGAAACACTGACAACTCCTGCTCCCGATACTAAAGAAAGGGTGACAAGTGCTGTTCCCAATACTACAGAAACAGTGACAACTCCTGCTCCCGATATTAAAGAAACAGTGACAACTCCTGCTCCCGATACTAAAGAAACAGTAACAACTCCTGCTCCAGATACTAAGGAAACACTGACAACTCCTGCTCCAGATAATAAAGAAACACTGACAACTCCTCCTCCTGATACTAAAGAAACAGTGACAACTCCTGCTCCCGATACTAAAGAAACAGTAACAACTCCTGCTCCAGATACTAAAGAAACAGTGACAACTCCTGCTCCCGATACTAAAGAAACAGTAACAACTCCTGCTCCCGATACTAAAGAAACAGTGACAACTCCTGCTCTCGATACTAAAGAAACAGTGACAACTCCTGCTCCCGACACTAAAGAAACAGTAACAACTCCTGCTCCAGATACTAAGGAAACACTGACAACTCCTGCTCCTCATAATAAAGAAACACTGACAACTCCTGCTCCTGATACTAAAGAAACAGTGACAACTCATGCTCCCAATACTAAAGAAACAGTGACAAGTGCTGTTCCCAATACTACAGAAACAGTGACAACTCCTGCTCCAGATACTAAAGAAACAGTGACAACTCCTGCTCCCGATACTAAAGAAACAGTGACAACTCCTGCTCCCGATACTAAAGAAACAGTGACAACTGCTGCTCCAGATACTAAAGAAACAGTGACAACTCCTGCTCCCGATACTAAAGAAACAGTGACAACTCCTGCTCCAGATACTAAAGAAACACTGACAACTCCTGCTCCCGATACTAAAGAAACAGTGACAACTCCTGCTCCCGATACTAAAGAAACAGTGACAACTCCTGCTCCCGATACTAAAGAAACAGTGATAACTCCTGCTCCAGATACAAAAGAAACAGTGACAACTCCTGCTCCCGATACTAAAGAAACAGTGACAATTCCTGCTCCCGATACTAAAGAAACAGTGACAACTCCTGCTCCAGATACTAAAGAAATAGTGACAACTTCTGCTCCCGATACTAAAGAAACAGTGACAACTCCTGCTCCAGATACTAAAGAAACAGTGACAACTCCTGCTCCCGATACTAAAGAAAGAGTAACAAGTGCTGTTCCCAATACTACAGAAACAGTGACAACTCCTGCTCCTGATACTAAAGAAACAGTGACAACTCCTGCTCCTGATACTAAAGAAACAGTAACAACTCCTGCTCCAGATACTAAGGAAACACTGACAACTCCTGCTCCAGATACTAAAGAAACAGTGACAACTTCTGTTCCCGATACTAAAGAAACAGTGACAACTCCTGCTCCTGATACCAGAGGAACAGTGACAACTCCTGCTCCCGATACTAAAGAAACAGTGACAACTCCTGCTCCCGATACTAAAGAAACAGTGACAACTCCTGCTCCAGATACTAAAGAAACAGTGACAACTCCTGCTCCAGATACTAAAGAAACACTGACAACTCCTGCTCCTCCTGCTCCAGATAATAAAGAAACAGTGACAACTCCTGCTCCTGATACTAAAGAAACAGTGACAACTCCTGCTCCAGATACTAAAGAAACAGTGACAACTCCTGCTCCAGATACTAAAGAAACACTGACAACTCATGCTCCCGATCTTAAAGAAAGGGTGACAAGTGCTGTTCCCAATACTACAGAAACAGTGACAACTCCTGCTCCCGATACTAAAGAAACAGTGACAACTCCTGCTCCCGATACTAAAGAAACACTGACAACTCCTGCTCCTGATACTAAAGAAACAGTGACAACTCCTGCTCCCAATACTAAAGAAACAGTGACAAGTGCTGTTCCCAATACTACAGAAACAGTGACAACTCCTGCTCCAGATACTAAAGAAACAGTGACAACTCTTGCGCCCGATACTAAAGAAACAGTGACAACTGCTGCTCCAGATACTAAAGAAACAGTGACAACTCCTGCTCCCGATACTAAAGAAACAGTGACAACTCCTGCTCCTGATACTAAAGAAACAGTGACAACTCCTGCTCCAGATACTAAAGGAACAGTGACAACTCCTGCTCCTGATAGTAAAGAAACAGTGACAACTCCTGCTTCAGATACTAAAGAAACACTGACAACTCCTGCTCCCGATACTAAAGGAACAGGGACAACTCCTGCTCCAGATACTAAAGAAACACTGACAACTCCTGCTCCCGATACTAAAGAAACAGTGACAACTCCTGCTCCCGATACTAAAGAAACAGTGACAACTCCTGCTCCCGATACTAAAGAAACAGTGATAACTCCTGCTCCAGATACAAAAGAAACAGTGACAACTCCTGCTCCCGATACTAAAGAAACATTGACAACTCCTGCTCCCGATACTAAAGAAACAGTGACAACTCCTGCTGCAGATACTAAAGAAACAGTGACAACTTCTGCTCCCGATACTAAAGAAACAGTGACAACTCCTGCTCCCGATACTAAAGAAAGAGTGACAAGTGCTGTTCCCAATACTACAGAAACAGTGACAACTCCTGCTCCTGATACTAAAGAAACAGTGACAACTCCTGCTCCCGATACTAAAGAAACAGTGACAACTCCTGCTCCCGATACTAAAGAAACAGTGACAATTCCTGCTCCCGATACTAAAGAAACAGTGACAACTCCTGCTCCAGATACTAAAGAAACAGTGACAACTTCTGCTCCCGATACTAAAGAAACAGTGACAACTCCTGATCCAGATACTAAAGAAACAGTGACAACTCCTGCTCCCGATACTAAAGAAACAGTGACAACTCCTGCTCCCGATACTAAAGAAAGAGTAACAAGTGCTGTTCCCAATACTACAGAAACATTGACAACTCCTGCTCCTGATACTAAAGAAACAGTGACAAATCCTGCTCCCGATACTAAAGAAACAGTGACAACTCCTGCTCCCGATACTAAAGAAACAGTGACAACTCCTGCTCCAGATACTAAAGAAACAGTGACAACTCCTGCTCCAGATACTAAAGAAACAGTGACAACTCCTGCTCCCGATACTAAAGAAACAGTGACAACTCCTGCTCTCGATACTAAAGAAACACTGACAACTCCTGCTCCCGATACTAAAGAAAGAGTGACAAGTGCTGTTCCCAATACTACAGAAACAGTGACAACTCCTGCTCCCGATACTAAAGAAACAGTGACAACTCTTGCTCCCGATACTAAAGAAACAGTGACAACTTCTGCTCCAGATACTAAAGAAATAGTGACAACTCCTGCTCCTGATACTAAAGAAACAGTGACAACTCCTGCTCCCGATACTAAAGAAGCACTGACAACTCCTGCTCCAGATACTAAAGAAACAGTGACAACTCCTGCTCCCGATACTAAAGAAACAGTGACAACTCCTGCTCCTGATACTAAAGAAACAGTGACAACTCCTGCTCCCGATACTAAAGAAGCACTGACAACTCCTGCTCCAGATACTAAAGAAATAGTGACAACTCCTGCTTCCGATACTAAAGAAACAGTGACAACTCATGCTCCCGATACTAAAGAAACAGTGACAACTCCTGCTCCTGATACTAAAGAAACAGTGACAACTCTTGCTCAAGATACTAAAGAAACAGTGACAACTCCTGCTCCCGATACTAAAGAAACAGTGACAACTCCTGCTCCTGATACTAAAGAAACAGTCAAAACTCCTGCTCCCGATACTAAAGAAACAGTGACAACTCCTGCTCCCGATGCTAAAGAAACAGTGACAACTCCTGCTCCAGATACTAAAGAAACAATGACAACTCCTGCTCCTGATACTAAAGAAACAGTGACAACTCCTGCTCCTGATACTAAAGAAACAGTGACAACTCCTGCTCCCTATACTAAAGAAACAGTGACAACTCCTGCTCCAGATACTAAAGGAACAGTGACAACTCCTGCTCCAGATACTAAAGAAACAGTGGCAACTCCTGCTCCCGATACTAAAGAAACAGTGACAACTCCTGCTCCAGATACAAAAGAAACAGTGACAACTCCTGCTCCAGATACTAAAGAAACAGTGACAACTCCTGCTACCGATACTAAAGAAACAGTGACAACTCTTGCTCCCGATACTAAAGAAACAGTGACAACTCCTGCTCCTGATACTAAAGAAGCAGTGACAACTCCTGCTCCAGATACTAAAGAAACACTTACAACTCCTGCTTCTGATACTAAAGAAACACTGACAACTCCTGCTCCTGATACTAAAGAAACAGTGACAACCCCTGCTCCAGATACTAAAGAAACAGTGACAACTCCTGCTCCAGATACTAAAGAAACAGTGACAACTCCAGCTCCTGATACTAAAGAAACACTGACAACTCCTGCTCCTGATACTAAAGAAACAGTGACAACCCCTGCTCCAGATACTAAAGAAAGAGTGACAAGTGCTGTTCCCAATACTACAGAAACAGTGACAACTCCTGCTCCCGATACTAAAGAAACAGTGACAACTCTTGCTCCCGATACTAAAGAAACGGTGACAACTCCTGCTTCCGATACTAAAGAAACAGTGACAACTCCTGCTCCAGATACTAAAGAAACAGTGACAACTCCTGCTCCAGATACTAAAGAAACAATGACAACTCCTGCTCCCGATACTAAAGAAACACTGACAACTCCTGCTCCCGATGCTAAAGAAACAGTGACAACTCCTGCTCCCGATACTAAAGAAACAGTGACAACTCCTGCTCCAGATACTACAGGAACAGTGATAACTCCTGCTTCTGATACTAAAGAAACAGTGACAACTCCTGTTCCAGATACTAAAGAAACACTGACAACTCCTGCTTCTGATACTAAAGAAACACTGACAAC
The DNA here is from genome assembly GCF_048569485.1 of Anomaloglossus baeobatrachus. Lineage (NCBI taxonomy): Eukaryota > Metazoa > Chordata > Amphibia > Anura > Aromobatidae > Anomaloglossus > Anomaloglossus baeobatrachus. The sequence goes on from NC_134360.1 coordinate 241,717,776, forward strand.
TCCTGCTCCTGATACTAAAGAAACAGTGACAACCCCTGCTCCCGATACTAAAGGAACAGGGACAACTCCTGCTCCAGATACTAAAGAAACAGTGACAACTCCTGCTCCCGATACTAAAGAAACAGTGACAACTCCTGCTCCAGATAATAAAGAAACAATGACAACTCCTGCTCCCGATACTAAAGAAACAGTGACAACTCCTGCTCCTGATGCTAAAGAAACAGTGACAACTCCTGCTCCAGATACTAAAGATACACTGACAACTCCTGCTCCCGATACTAAAGAAACAGTGACAACTCCTGCTCCAGATACTAAAGAAACAGTGACAACTCCTGCTCCTGATACTAAAGGAACAGTGACAACTCCTGCTCCCTATACTAAAGAAACAGTGACAACTCCTGCTCCAGATACAAAAGAAACAGTGACAACTCCTGCTCCAGATACAAAAGAAACAGTGACAACTCCTGCTCCAGATACAAAAGAAACAGTGACAACTCCTGCTCCTGATACTAAAGAAACAGTGACAACTCCTGCTCCTGATACTAAAGAAACAGTGACAACTCCTGCTCCAGATACTAAAGAAACACTGACAACTCCTGCTCCTGATACTAAAGAAACACTGACAACTCCTGCTCCTGATACTAAAGAAACCGTGACAACCCCTGCTCCAGATACTAAAGAAACAGTGACAACTCCTGCTCCAGATACTAAAGAAACAGTGACAACTCCTGCTCCAGATACTAAAGAAACAGTGACAACTCCTGCTCCCGATACTAAAGAAACAGTGACAACTCCTGCTCCCGATGCTAAAGAAACAGTGACAACTCCTGCTCCAGATACTAAAGAAACAGTGACAACTCCTGCTCCTGATACTAAAGAAACAGTGACAACTCCTGCTCCTGATACTAAAGAAACAGTGACAACTCCTGCTCCCTATACTAAAGAAACAGTGACAACTCCTGCTCCAGATACTAAAGAAACAGTGACAACTCCTGCTCCAGATACTAAAGGAACAGTGACAACTCCTGCTCCAGATACTAAAGAAACAGTGACAACTCCTGCTCCTGATACTAAAGAAACAGTGGCAACTCCTGCTCCCGATACTAAAGAAACAGTGAGAACTCCTGCTCCAGATACAAAAGAAACAGTGACAACTCCTGCTCCAGATACTAAAGAAACAGTGACAAATCCTGCTCCAGATACAAAAGAAACAGTGACAACTCCTGCTCCAGATACTAAAGAAACAGTGACAACTCCTGCTCCAGATACAAAAGAAACAGTGACAACTCCTGCTCCAGATACTAAAGAAACAGTGACAACTCCTGCTACCGATACTAAAGAAACAGTGACAACTCCTGCTCCCGATACTAAAGAAACAGTGACAACTCCTGCTCCTGATACTAAAGAAGCAGTGACAACTCCTGCTCCAGATACTAAAGAAACACTTACAACTCCTGCTCCTGATACTAAAGAAACACTGACAACTCCTGCTCCTGATACTAAAGAAACAGTGACAACCCCTGCTCCAGATACTAAAGAAACAGTGACAACTCCTGCTCCAGATACTAAAGAAACAGTGACAACTCCAGCTCCTGATACTAAAGAAACACTGACAGCTCCTGCTCCTGATACTAAAGAAACAGTGACAACCCCTGCTCCAGATACTAAAGAAAGAGTGACAAGTGCTGTTCCCAATACTACAGAAACAGTGACAACTCCTGCTCCCGATACTAAAGAAACAGTGACAACTCTTGCTCCCGATACTAAAGAAACGGTGACAACTCCTGCTTCCGATACTAAAGAAACAGTGACAACTCCTGCTCCAGATACTAAAGAAATAATGACAACTCCTGCTCCCGATACTAAAGAAACACTGACAACTCCTGCTCCCGATGCTAAAGAAACAGTGACAACTCCTGCTCCCGATACTAAAGAAACAGTGACAACTCCTGCTCCAGATACTAAAGGAACAGTGATAACTCCTGCTTCTGATACTAAAGAAACAGTGACAACTCCTGTTCCAGATACTAAAGAAACACTGACAACTCCTGCTTCTGATACTAAAGAAACACTGACAACTCCTGCTCCTGATACTAAAGAAACAGTGACAACCCCTGCTCCCGATACTAAAGGAACAGGGACAACTCCTGCTCCAGATACTAAAGAAACAGTGACAACTCCTGCTCCCGATACTAAAGAAACAGTGACAAGTCCTGCTCCTGATACTAAAGGAACAGTGACAACTCCTGCTCCCTATACTAAAGAAACAGTGACAACTCCTGCTCCAGATACAAAAGAAACAGTGACAACTCCTGCTTCTGATACTAAAGAAACAGTGACAACTCCTGCTCCAGATACTAAAGGAACAGTGACAACTCCTGCTCCCGATACTAAAGAAACAGTGACAACTCCTGCTCCAGATACAAAAGAAACAGTGACAACTCCTGCTTCTGATACTAAAGAATCAGTGACAACTCCTGCTCCAGATACTAAAGAAACACTGACAACTCCTGCTCCTGATACTAAAGAAACACTGACAACTCCTGCTCCTGATACTAAAGAAACCGTGACAACCCCTGCTCCAGATACTAAAGAAACAGTGACAACTCCTGCTCCAGATACTAAAGAAACAGTGACAACTCCTGCTCCTGATACTAAAGAAACAGTGACAACCCCTGCTCCAGATACTAAAGAAAGAGTGACAAGTGCTGTTCCCAATACTACAGAAACAGTGACAACTCCTGCTCCCGATACTAAAGAAACAGTGACAACTCCTGCTCCAGATACTAAAGAAACAGTGACAACTCCTGCTCCAGATACTAAAGAAAGAATGACAACTCCTGCTCCCGATGCTAAAGAAACAGTGACAACTCCTGCTCCCGATACTAAAGAAACAGTGACAACTCCTGCTCCAGATACTAAAGAAACAGTGACAACTCCTGCTCCTGATACTAAAGAAACAGTGACAACTCCTGCTCCTGATACTAAAGAAACAGTGACAACTTCTGCTCCTGATACTAAAGAAACAGTGACAACTCCTGCTCCAGATACTAAAGAAACAGTGACAACTCCTGCTCCTGATACTAAAGAAACAGTGACAACTCCTGCTCCTGATACTAAAGAAACAGTGACAACTCCTGCTCCCGATACTAAAGAAACAGTGACAACTCCTGCTCCAGATACTAAAGAAACAGTGACAACTCCTGCTCCTGATACTAAAGAAACAGTGACAACTCTTGCTCCCGATACTAAAGAAACAGTGACAACTCCTGCTTCTGATACTAAAGAAACAGTGACAATTCCTGTTCCAGATACTAAAGGAACACTGACAACTCCTGCTCCTGATACTAAAGAAACACTGGCAACTCCTGCTCCAGATACAAAAGAAACAGTGACAAATCCTGCTTCTCATACTAAAGAAACAGTGACAACTCCTGCTCCAGATACTAAAGAAACAGTGACAACTCCTGCTCCTGATACTAAAGAAACAGTGACAACTCCTGCTCCCGATACTAAAGAAACAGTGACAACTCCTGCTCCTGATACTAATGAAACAGTGACAACTCCTGCTCCCGATACTAAAGAAACAGTGACAACTCCTGCTCCAGATACTAAAGAAACAGTGACAACTCCTGCTCCCGATACTAAAGAAACAGTGACAACTCCTGCTCCAGATACTAAAGAAACAGTGACAACTCCTGCTCCAGATACTAAAGGAACAGTGACAACTCCTGCTCCCGATACTAAAGAAACAGTGACAACTCCTGCTCCCGATACTAAAGAAACAGTGACAACTCCTGCTCCCGATACTAAAGAAACAGTGACAACTCCTGCTCCCGATACTAAAGAAACACTGACAACTCCTGCTCCTGATACTAAAGAAACAGTGACAACTTCTGCTCCTGATACTAAAGAAACAGTGACAACTTCTGCTCCAGATACTAAAGAAACAGTGACAACTCCTGCTCCTGATACTAAAGAAACAGTGACAACTCCTGCTCCCGATACTAAAGAAACAGTGACAACTCCTGCTCCTGATACTAATGAAACAGTGACAACTCCTGCTCCCGATACTAAAGAAACAGTGACAACTCCTGCTCCAGATACTAAAGAAACAGTGACAACTCCTGCTCCCGATACTAAAGAAACAGTGACAACTCCTGCTCCAGATACTAAAGAAACAGTGACAACTCCTGCTCCCGATAGTAAAGAAACAGTGACAACTCCTGCTCCTGATACTAAAAAAACAGTGACAACTCCTGCTCCAGATACTAAAGGAACAGTGACAACTCCTGCTCCCGATACTAAAGAAACACTGACAACTCCTGCTCCTGATACTAAAGAAACCGTGACAACCCCTGCTCCAGATACTAAAGAAACAGTGACAACTCCTGCTCCAGATACTAAAGAAACAGTGTCAACTCCTGCTCCAGATACTAAAGGAACAGTGACAACTCCTGCTCCAGATACTAAAGAAACAGTGTCAACTCCTGCTCCTGATACTAAAGAAACAGTGACAACTCCTGCTCCCGATACTAAAGAAACAGTGACAACTCCTGCTCCCGATACTAAAGGAACAGTGACAACTCCTGCTCCAGATACTAAAGAAACAGTGACAACTCCTGCTCCAGATACTAAAGGAACAGTGACAACTCCTGCTCCCGATACTAAAGAAACAGTGACAACTCCTGCTCCCGATACTAAAGAAACAGTGACAACTCCTGCTCCCGATACTAAAGAAACAGTGACAACTCCTGCTCCCGATACTAAAGAAACACTGACAACTCCTGCTCCTGATACTAAAGAAACAGTGACAACTTCTGCTCCTGATACTAAAGAAACAGTGACAACTTCTGCTCCAGATACTAAAGAAACAGTGACAACTCAAGCTCCTGATACTAAAGAAACAGTGACAACCCCTGCTCCCGATACTAAAGAAACAGTGACAACTCCTGCTCCCATAATTACAGAAAGAGATACAAAAACTGCTGTTCCCATTGCTACAGAAACAGTGACAACTCCTGCTCCCGATATTAAAGAAACAGTGACAAGTGCGGCTCCCATTACAACAAAAGCACTCACAACATCAGCTGTTTCCACAACTACAGAAACAGTGACAGCGAGTGCTGCTGCCAAATTTACAGAAGCATTAACAACTGTTGTCCCCATAACTAATAAAACACTGACAACTGCTTCTCCAAATACAACAGAAACAGGGACATCAGCTGCTCACAAATTGATGTTTGCTGTTCACAAACCTAAGGAAGCACTAACAACTATTGCTTCTGAAAGTGCTGAAAAACAGACATCTACTCCCATAACTACTGACACAGTGACAATGATTGAACCCATAACTACCGATACACTGACAACAACTTCTATTCCCATAACTACAGACGAAAGAACAACCACGTCTTTCATATCTCCAGAAACACCAGTAAGAATGAACGCTCTTAAACAAACCGAAACCCTGACAACTGATGCTCCTACAAATGGAACAATTACAACTGCAGCTGTTATAACTACAGGAATCACAGCGCCTGCTGCTCCTGTAACCGCAGAGACACCCTCCGTAATTTATGTTAGATTCACTTTCACAATTCCGAATTTAGAGTTTGATGAAAGACTTTTAAATACAACTGATCCTTATTTTATCTGGCTAAAGAAACAGACTGAAGCACTGGTGAGTCTACGATCATCGTTATTTTAAATAATCTGCACTTATACATCACAAAGCTACTAGTTCTGCTCCATATCAGGAGCAAAATAACATCTTTAATCTATGGCTGACATTCTGTATTGTATCTCCCGCTATTACTGACATCCTGTGTTATATCTTACATGCAGGTATTCCAGATCATAAGATTGACTTATCCTTCCTGTCAATACGTGGTAATAATTGCGTTCTGGTAAGTTCTGTTAAGGGTACCTTCTCACTAAACGACGTACCAGCGATTCCGAGCACGATATGACCTGGTCAGGATCGCTGGTGCGTCGCTACATTGTCACTGGAGAGCTGTCAATCAGGCAGATCTCACCAGCGACTCTGCACTTGGTAACCCGGGTAATTATCAGGTGTGGAGACACGGGGCTCATTGGGTGCTCTCGTCCACTAAAACCCGCCGCCTTTAGAAAGACAGCGTGGCTCAGGGCTCATCCCAACTGAACGCCGGCCTCCTTAACCGTGGGCCAAACACTACTCAGACAACACAGGGTGAGGGAACCACAATAATTAGACTTTATTGGATCCCCAAACAATTAACGGCACATAACACATAACCAGCAAAACACAAATGTAATAGGCAACAGAGTCTCACCCTTCCGCTGGCTCACCAGGGATTTAGAATGTCCATGCCTCAGAGCTTCCAGGGCCACTTACTCCAATCCAGCAGCACCCCGCTTTTGGCGGGCACCCACCGAGAAAGGAATAGCGCCAGATTTAGGAAGCTGTGTGAGGTCTGCAAAGTCTGTACCAGGTGACTGAACTGTCCCAACCTGAGTGTCCTCCTTAGGTAGTCCTGGTATGATGTTACAATCCTGGCAGCCAGAGTCGAAATCCCTAGGCTGTGGATATGGTCTCCAACCGGAACCGGAGTCCCTAGATTGAAGCCATAATATATCCTGATCCTCTAGTCAGCTCCTGAGAGCTTAGACTGGATCCATCAGCATCCATTAACAACCTGGTGGCTTAAAGAAGTCCCTTTTATAGCCACAGCCTTCCACTTAGATACACTGCGTCCTCATCGATTGGTTGGACAAGAGCGCCTCTCCCATTGGATGAATCTCAAGCTGCATGGACAATGTTCATCCAAATGATGTCTACAGAAAGACTGAGGGTATACATGTAGTCTGGGAGTCACCGACTAGACAATGGCTACTAAGGTAATCACATTAGCAATACACAACTACAATACAATGATTACTGGAAAAGTCTGAGAAACAATACGTCTGGCTTTCAGTGGCCAACACAATTACATGAGTCAACAAGAGTCTTGTAAAAACAATGAGGGACTTATCCCCCGTCTATAAACAATCTATCATCCTGTCTGGCTGAATTTTAAGAAACATTAACCCATGAGAGTCCATGTCGTCACATTCCTCCCCTTTCTTAATATTAGTCAGACATGATAGGCTTCCGATCATCCTTCTCCTCTTGACGGCATTGTCCTTTTTAATGGTGAGGTCAGCAACAGAGGCTCGCATCTATACACCTCCCCCTGATTACCGCCCCCAAGTTGAGCAGCCATATTGTGGACAAGCACTAAGGTGGGGTCCATGAGTTGGGCCTGTACAAATCTCCCACTATCAATCCTCCCCCAGTCAATAGCCACAGTGTGGTTAGGCTTACTCACGGTTCTTGGCTCAGAAGTGGATGATGGAGACCAGGAATGCAAACCATCCCTGGAAAAGATGTTAGAAAGATCCACATCAGGGTCCTGCTTGGCTTAGAGGTGGGTGATGGCTGCTTCAAACTGACTGGATAGTCCTTGTCCTAGGTCATTCTCCAAAATGACTGGTGTGAGCAGGTAATTCACAAGCCCCACTTTCACTTCCCTTTGAGTGGTATCCGAAACAACAGGCTTGGTGGGGCCATCTATGAACCCCACTTCAACTTCCTCCTGGCTAGTCCCCGAAACAACAGGTGTGGGGAGGCTGTCCATAAACTCCATATGGACCTCTTCCTGGTCAGACCCCAAAGTAACTGGTGTGGGGACGGTGTCCATAAGCTCCACATCAGCCTTGCTCTGATTAGTCTCCACAATGACAGGTGTGGGGAGGCTGTTCACAAGTCTCACATCAACCTCTCCCTGGTCCTTTCCCGAAATAACTGGTGTGGGGACGGTGTCCATAAGCTCCACATCAGCCTTGCTCTGGTCAGTCTCCACAATGACAGGTATGGGGAGGCTGTTCACAATCCCCACATCGATCACTTCCTGGTTGGTACCCAACATACCAGGTGTGGGGAGGCTGTCCACAAGCTCCACCTCGACCTCTCCCTGGTCGGTCCTTAGGTCCAACTGCACACATGCCAGAGGAATGTCTGAGCGCTGGCCCTCAGCCAGGGAGATGGATAATTGGGAATCTGGTACAGGGTCTTCTGGGGAAACAATAACTGGGCTTACCAGGGTAATGGAGGAACCAGTGTCTCGTAGTCCCTGGCTCTTGACCGGCTGAGCTGGTAGATGGGCTCCAAGCATGCGGCCTCGGTTTTGGAGACAAGATTTATCTATATGTCCATGGCGCCCACATGTATAACAGCGCCATAGATTGGGCGAGTCACAGGCCCTGTTTGTAGTCCTTTGTTTTGGCGCAGCTTCTGCTGGGTAGCGGGACCATCCTTTTCGACCGGCTGGTGTTAGCAGTACTGCAGCTGGAATCCCATAAACATATTCCAGAACATAAGCCCTCTCTTCTCTTGAGGATCTAGGCCCCAATGCATCCAACAACGCTGTGGCTTGGGCCATTTTGGACAAAGTTGATTCCTGATTGTCACTAGATCCATGATGTGGCACATACAGTAGTTGAAATCCTCTGGGTCAATATCGGCGGGATCCTCATCGTCCTCTGCATCATTCTGGGCATCCCAACGGACTAATTTCTGGATCAAGTCTGACCGAGTCTCAGCGTTCCAGTAGATAATCTTTCGCCTCTGGCACAGATCCTGTAGCATCCATTTACTGCAGCGGTCGTAACTCCTCTCTTGTCCTTGTCCCATGGCTGAGTTGGTGGGGTTGGACATGGCAGCATCCGAAACCTGAATGCCTCCCCTATGGCCTGCTGGGTATGCTTATGTGCCTCCCTGGTTGTTGAGCCCTGGACGGTGTCCGAAAACACCAGTCCTCTGCAGCACCCCTGGGTAAACCAGGCTGAGTAGTATCCCACCGCTGCCACCAATTGTGGAGACACGGGGCTCAGTGGGTGCTCTCGTCCACTAAAACCCGCCGCCTTTAGAAAGACAGCGTGGCTCAGGGCTCATCCCAACTGAACGCCGGCCTCCTTAACCGTGGGCCAAACACTACTCAGACAACACAGGGTGAGGGAACCACAATAATTAGACTTTATTGGATCCCCAAACAATTAACGGCACATAACACATAACCAGCAAAACACAAATGTAACAGGCAACAGAGTCTCACCCTTCCGCTGGCTCACCAGGGATTTAGAATGTCCATGCCTCAGAGCTTCCAGGGCCACTTACTCCAATCCAGCAGCACCCCGCTTTTGGCGGGCACCCACCGAGAAAGGAATGGCGCCAGATTTAGGAAGCTGTGTGAGGTCTGCAAAGTCTGTACCAGGTGACTGAACTGTCCCAACCTGAGTGTCCTCCTTAGGTAGTCCTGGTATGATGTTACAATCCTGGCAGCCGGAGTCGAAATCCCTAGGCTGTGGATATGGTCTCCAACCGGAACCGGAGTCCCTAGATTGAAGTCATAAGATATCCTGATCCTCTAGTCAGCTCCTGAGAGCTTAGACTGGATCCATCAGCATCCATTAACAACCTGGTGGCTTAAAGAAGTCCCTTTTATAGCTACAGCCTTCCACTTAGATACACTGCGTCCTCATCGATTGGTTGGACAAGAGCGCCTCTCCCATTGGATGAATCTCAAGCTGCATGGACAATGTTCATCCAAATGATGTCTACAGAAAGACTGAGGGTATACATGTAGTCTGGGAGTCACCGACTAGACAATGGCTACTAAGGTAATCACATTAGCAATACACAACTACAATACAATGATTACTGGAAAAGTCTGAGAAACAATACGTCTGGCTTTCAGTGGCCAACACAATTACATGAGTCAACAAGAGTCTTGTAAAAACAATGAGGGACTTATCCCCCGTCTATAAACAATCTATCATCCTGTCTGGCTGAATTTTAAGAAACATTAACCCATGAGAGTCCATGTCGTCACATTAGGTAACTAAGCAAAGCGCTTTGCTTGGTTACCCGATATTTACTCTGGATACCAGCGTACACTGCTTAGCGCTGGCTCCCTGCACAAGCGCTTTGCTTAGTTACCCAATATTATCGAGTTGGTAACAGAAAGAGTGCTGTCATAGTGCACCTCACAAAGTGTAAAGCCCGCAGGGGCTAGCCCAGCCTCTGTAACAAGAATCACTAATGATGCTTTGTTTCAGGGAGGGTACAGAGGCTGCGGCAGTAAGCACTGGTACTCTGATGATGCTTTGGTTCAGGGAAGGGACAGAGGCTGCAGCAATGAGCCCCAGTCACTTGATGATGCCTCATTTCCTTGAGGGGGATGAGGCTGTGGCAGTGAGCTATGGCCCCCTGATGACATTTTGTTTTAGGTAGGGGCAGAGGCTGTGGCAGTAAGCACCGATTCCATGATGATGCTTTGTTTCAGGGATAGGACAAAACCTGTGGAAGTGAGCCCAGGTCCCCCAATGATGCTTTGTTTCAGCAAGGGGCAGCAGTGAGCCCCGGTTCCCTGATGATCTTTTGTTTCAGGGAAGGGGCAGAGGCTTCAGCAGTGAGCCCTGGTCCCCTGATGATGCTTAGTTTCAGGGAGGGGACAGATGCTGCAGCAGTGAGCCCAGGTACCCTGATGATGCTTTGTTTTAAAGAGGGGGCAGAGGCTATGGCAGTGAGCCCTGGTCCCCTGAGGACGCTTTGTGTCAGAGAGGGGACAGAGGCTGTGGCAGTAAGCCCCAGCCCCCCGATGATGCTTCATTTCAGAGAGGGGGCAGAGGCTGTAGCAGTGAGCCCCGGCCCTTGATGACGCTTTGTTTAAGTGTTCCAGCATGCACTGGGGATTCTCAAATGAAGCGTCATCAAAAATGAAATATGGGGATAAAAAACGAAAAGCAGTTAGATACTGTAGTTATGGAACAGTAGATAATTTTTTATCCAAGTATATTAAAACATAGTTTAGACTATGAGATTAAATAGATCGGGATTTAGAATGAAAATGACTTTGCCTTCAGACAATCACTTAAACAGCATGTGAAATATGAGCAGATCCTAGAGAATAAGAACCCAAATGGAAGGCCAGAACTTGCTTATAGGATCTTCTCAATATTACACAGGCAGTCAGTCCTGTTAGTAATGGTCATTTCTTGGGTCTCGGTCATCAAGTCTATAGTTTTAGTTCTGCTGATTTACTCTCGTGAATTAATGATCTTAGGGAGGTGAATATTTTAGAGAAGTAAAATGAGTCCTCAGTGAAAACAGTTGTTTTTCGTCCACAGGAAAGGCTCAGTGAAGGCTGATAATGTAGCTGTCTTCCAAAATAGCTCAGTGGCGCCTTCTAGTGAGGAGCTGCAAAGTACAGTTTTAGAGGCGGTAAAAAAGAATGGAGAAATGGTGGCTGGACTACAATTGTTTAATGGCAACGCCACATCTGCAGGTGAGATATCGGGGACTGACACAATTTATAAATTACTTCTGTTTTTATTATTGGGTTTCAACTTTAGATTTGTTAGTTTTAATAATTTTTGTCCTTCGTTATGGAGATTTACATGTGTTAATATGTGTTTATTATTTTGTTACTGAATGTTTGCATTCACTGTATTTTATATTATGCTAGTTTTATATTTAAAACAGATAATTTATACATTTATCTGTTTATTACTTTTATTATAGATTAAATTTGTTGTTCGCTAGTAATGTATTTGTATATATTGGATTTTATATATTTATCTACAGAATTTTTATTTTAATTCTACATGTATTGAAGGATAAAGGGAATTTGTCACCAGATTTCTGCCACCTAATCTGAGAGCAGCGTAATCTAGGGGATGAGAGTCTCATTCCAGCAATGTTTCACTTAAGGTCGCTTTACACGCTGCGACATCGCTAGTGATCACACCCGCCCCCGTCGTGCCTGCGTCACGGGAAAATCGCTACACGTGGCGAACAATATCGCTAGTACGCGTCACACATACAGTGCCTACAAGTAGTATTCAACCCCCTGCAGATTTAGCAGGTTTTATAAGATGCAAATAAGTTAGAGCCTGCAAACTTCAAACAAGAGCAGGATTTATTAACAGATGCATAAATCTTACAAACCAACAAGTTATGTTGCTCAGTTAAATTTTAATAAATTTTCAACATAAAAGTGTGGGTCAATTATTATTCAACCCCTAGGTTTAATATTTTGTGGAATAACCCTTGTTTGCAATTACAGCTAATAATCGTCTTTTATAAGACCTGATCAGGCCGGCACAGGTCTCTGGAGTTATCTTGGCCCACTCCTCCATGCAGATCTTCTCCAAGTTATCTAGGTTCTTTGGGTGTCTCATGTGGACTTTAATCTTGAGCTCCTTCCACAAGTTTTCAATTGGGTTAAGGTCAGGAGACTGACTAGGCCACTGCAACACCTTGATTTTTTCCCTCTTGAACCAGGCCTTGGTTTTCTTGGCTGTGTGCTTTGGGTCGTTGTCTTGTTGGAAGATGAAATGACGACCCATCTTAAGATTCTTGATGGAGGAGCGGAGGTTCTTGGCCAAAATCTCCAGGTAGGCCATGCTATCCATCTTCCCAAGGATGCAGACCAGATGGCCAAGCCCCTTGGCTAAGAAACAGCCCCACAGCATGATGCTGCCACCACCATGCTTGACTGTAGGGATGGTATTCTTGGGGTCATATGCAGTGCCATCCAGTCTCCAAACGTCACGTGTGTGGTTGGCACCAAAGATCTCGATCTTGGTCTCATCAGACCAGAGAACCTTGAACCAGTCTGTCTCAGAGTCCTCCAAGTGATCATGAGCAAACTGTAGACGAGCCTTGACATGACGCTTTGAAAGTAAAGGTATCTTACGGGCTCGTCTGGAACGGAGACCATTGCGGTGGAGTACGTTACTTATGGTATTGACTGAAACCAATGTCCCCACTGCCATGAGATCTTCCCGGAGCTCCTTCCTTGTTGTCCTTGGGTTAGCCTTGACTCTTCGGAACAAGCCTGGCCTCGTCACGGGTGGAAACTTTCAAAGGCTGTCCAGGCTGTAGAAGGCTAACAGTAGTTCCATAAGCCTTCCACTTCCTGATGATGCTCCCAACAGTGGAGACAGGTAGGCCCAACTCCTTGGAAAGGGTTTTGTACCCCTTGCCAGCCTTGTGACCCTCCACGATCTTGTCTCTGATGGCCTTGGAATGCTCCTTTGTCTTTCCCATGTTGACCAAGTATGAGTGCTGTTCACAAGTTTGGGGAGGGTCTTAATTAGTCAGAAAAGGCTGGAAAAAGAGATAATTAATCCAAACATGTGAAGCTCATTGTTCTTTGTGCCTGAAATACTTCTTAATACTTTAGGGGAACCAAACAGAATTCTTGTGGTTTGAGGGGTTGAATAATAAATGACCCTCTGAATAAACTTTTCACAATTTAAAAAAAAAATAAAAAAAGAAATAACATTATTTTTAGCTGCAGTGCATTTCACACTTCCAGGCTGATCTACAGTCCAAATGTCACAATGCCAAGTTCATTCCGAATGTGTAAACCTGCTAAATCTGCAGGGGGTTGAATACTACTTGTAGGCACTGTACTTACCTTCCTAACGACGTCGCTGTGGCCGGCGAACAAACTCTTTTTTCAGGGGGCGGTTCGTGCGGCGTCACAGCGACGTCACACAGCGGCCCCCCAATAGAAGCGAAGGGGCGGAGAGCAGCCGCATTAACGTCACTCCCACCTCGTTGCAGGAGGGGAGGACGCAGGAACGCTGTTGTTCGTCGTTCCCGGGGTGTCACACGTAGCGATATGTGCTGCCTCAGGAACGACGAACAACCTGTGTCCCAAATGAGCAACGATATTTGGGAAAGGAACAACATGTCAACAATCAACGATTTGTGCCGCTTTTTGGATCGTTAGTGGTCGCTCATAGGTGTCACACGCAGCGACATCGCTAACGACACCGGTTGTGCGTCACGAATTCCGTGACCCCAGCGAGATCTCGTTAGCGATGTCGTTGCATGTAACGGGGCCTTTAGGCCACATTCCCATATTCGGTATTTGCCTCTTTAAGGGGCATTGCGCCTATTCTGTAAGTGATTCCAGCCTACAACTAAGAGGCACTAGATACTTAAGGCACCCTCCCCCTTAGGGAGGTGCCTGAGCAACATGTATATTCAGTTTGCCGCCATGATTGCTAATTGTCAAGTCCCCATCATCCTGATCTAATCCTTTATACCCAAACCTGTATTCTAAAAACCTGCGAGTGATTCCGTACCCCTACTGCAGAACCAGTCCAGTGTACCAGCACCTGTTACTGTACCAGCCGTCCAGTCTGTACCAGCCGACCTGCCAGTATCAGCTCTCCAGCCTGCACTAGCAGTCCTGCTCGTACAAGCTGTCCAGAATGTACCAGCCGTCCTGCCAGTATCAGCCGTACTGCCAGTACCAGCCGACCTGCTAGTATCAGCTATCCAGTCTGTATCAGCCGTCCAGTCTGATCCACTATTAGAGTCCTACTACCAGTAATCTTGAGCCTGTCCTGTCTGCTACCTAGAAGCTGAAGCCTCAATTCAGACCCCTGGGGTTAGCAGCTGCAGTGTCTGCGACTGCCGCAGAGTGGTACCTGGTGTTCACCGGCAGCCAAGTTCAACCTCACCATCAGAGGCTCTGGTGAATATCCGGTAAGCACTAAGACACGATCCTCTAAGGTAAGCCTGATCCGTGGCGCAGCGGGTTCATACCCACGTGAGTGACATTGGCATACTTGGGAAAAATTGCACAACAAATTGTATGGTGCAATTTCTCCTGTTGCCCTTGTGAAATTAAAAAATTTGGGGCCAAAACCACATTTTTGTGGGAAACATTTGATTTTTTATTTTCACGACTCAACGTTATAAAATTCTGTGAAGCATCTGTGGGTTCAAGGTTCATCTAGATAAATTCCTTGAGTGGCCCAGTTTCCAAAATAGGGTGACTTGTGGGAGGTTTCCACTGTTTAGGCACATCAGCGGCCCTGCAAACACGACATCACGTCCGCTATCCCAGACAATTTTGAGCTCCAAAATTCAAATAGCACTCCTTCACTTCCGAGCCCTTCCGTGAATCTACACAGTAGTTTTTCACCACATATGGAGTATCGCTGTACTCAGGAGAAATTGCACAACAAATTCTAGGGTCTATTTTCTATTGTTACCATTGTAAAAATGAAATATTTTGGGTTAACCAACATTTTTGTTGTAAAAAATTAGTTTTGCATTTTCACGGCGCAACATTATAAAATTCTGTGAAGCACCTGGGGGTTCAAGGTGCTCACCACACATATAGATAAATTCCTTGGGGGGTGTAGCTTCCAAAAGGGGTAATTTATGGGGGGTTTCCACTATTTAGGCACCTCAAGGGGTCTCCAAATGTGACATGGCATCTGCTAATAATTCCAGCCAATTTTGCGTTCAAAACGTCAAGTGGCGCTCATCCCTTCTGAGCCCTACTGTGCGCCCAAGCAGTAGTTTTCCACCACATTTGGTGTACTCAGGAGAAATTGCACAATAAATTGTATTGTGCAATTTCTCCTGTTATTCTTGTGCAAATTGAAAATTTTGGACTAAAGTAACACTTTTGTTGGAAAAAGTTACATTTTCATTCTTTCCTTCAAAATTGCTTTAGTTCCTGTGAAGCACCTGAAGGGTTAATAAACTTTTGGATGTGGTTTTGACTATTTGGAGGGGCACAGTTTTTAGAATCGTGTCACATTTGGGTATTTTATGTCATATAGGAACCTCAAAGTCACTTTAAATGTGATGTGGTCCCTAAAAAAATGGTTTTGTAAATTTAGTTGGAAAAATTAGAAATTGCTAATAAAATTTGAACCATTCTACCTTACTAACAAAAAAAATAGATTTTATTTATTAACTATTTTTTGTGACATAACTCTTTGGTGTAAGGGCATAAAAATCCAAAATGTTAAAATTGCGAAACGTTCTAAATTTTCACCAATTTTTTTCACAAATAAAAGTAAAAAAGAGCATCTTAAATTTACAACTATCATGAAGTACAATATGTCCCAAAAAAAGAGTCTCAGACTCACTGAGATCCACTGAAGCGTTCCAGAGTTATTATATCATAAAGTGACATTGGTCAGAATTGAAAAAAAATGGCCCGGTATTGGTGGAAACCATCAACTTCATTGATAATGTTTCTGATTTTTTTTTTTTATTGCTTCTTAACCTACAGAAACCCTGGCAATAGCAGCTACTCCTAAACCTACAGGAACCTCGCCATCTAGTGCTCAGACTACAGCAGGTACGGCCAAAACTTTCTCTGGTATCTCTTCTCAGTCAATAAAAGAGCATTCCCCCTGAATTTGTTTATGTATATGTAGTGTAGTGTCAGTGCCTTAATATACCGCATTTTTAGGACCATGAGACACATCTAGGTTTTAAAGGAAGAAAATAAGGGAAAAAAATTGAAGCAAAAAGTGTAGTCATGACGCACTTTGTGGGGGATCTGCTACTGACACTGTTATGGGGATAATGGCCCCCGATTCTGTCCTAATATCCCCCATCCTGGGCCCTTTCCAGGTATATGTGTCCCCTATCCTGGTGTATAGGTCCTCCATCATGGTAAGCATGTTCCCCATCCTTGTTTCATACCATTCACGTGCCTACATCAGGTGCTGGAATGTTCACTGCTCTCCTACCCGAGACTATAGGCGTGGGGAGCAGTGAATATTCATTCTCTTTAATAGCAGGCACATGTGATCCTCCAGTCACTGAAGGAAGCTGGCGGCTGGGTAATCACGTGTACCCGCTATTAAAGAGAATGAATATTCATTGCTCCCTGAGTCCATAACCCCACCCACCTCTCGGCGTCGGGTTCAGTGCAGAAAGAGGGAGAGATTACAGTCGTGGGGAGGGGTGAATATTAATTTCCTTTATTAGCAGTCACACATGTTTGCCCCAGTGCTGGCTTCACAAGCTGTGAACCTGCTTGTGCTTCCTGTGACCTGCTCCCCTGCTGTCAACCCCTCCCCCCAGCCACAGCCAGGAACATCCAGACTATAAGACGCACCCCCCCCCAGTTTCCTTCAAGATTTTAGGGAAAAGAGTGCGTCTTATAGTTTGAAAAATATATACTCACTGATTGCTATCTTCTCCAGCTACCAGCGTCGCAACAGTCCTCGTCAAGGTGACGTGACGGCTTTTCTGACTTGGTGGATCACACTGGGATCTATGTGTGAGCCGGAAGTCGCTTTTACAATGTTCGAGTATGGAGCCTCGGTCTGACGCTCCTCAGACTTAGGGGTACTTTGCACTTCGCAAATCCGGCGCCGGTAACGACGTCGCAACGTGTAACGCCTAGATGCGCCGATAAATGATCGCAAAAGTGTCGAAAATCGGTGATCTGTGTAGCATCGGTCATTTTCATAATGTCGCATCAATAGGAGATACGATGTTGTTCCTCGTTCCTGCGGCTGCACACATCGCTGTGTGTGAAGCCGCAGGAGCGAGGAACATCTCCTTACCTGCCTCCACTGGCAATGCGGAAGGAAGGAGGTGGGCGGGATGTTTACGTCCCGCTCATCTCCGCCCCTCCGCTTCTATTGGACGCCTGCAGTGTGACGTCGCTGTGACACTGCACGACCCGCCCCCTTAGGAAGGAGGGGGATCGCTGGCTAGAGCGACGTCGCAGGGCAGGTAAGTGCATGTGAAGCTGGCGTAGCGATAATGTTCGCTACGGCAGCTATCACAAGATATCGCATGTGCGACCGGGGCGGGTACTATCACGCTCGGCATCGCTAGCATCGGCTAGTGATGTCGCAACGTGCAATGTACCCCTTACATTGTAAAAGAGAGCAGTGTGAAGCGGCAAATTGAAATAGCTGTTAAGTGACCTTAAGAGAGCATTGGAGCGGCATTGGACATTGAGGAAGACGGTGATCGGTGAGTATAGTAATACACCTGCTCTACACTACATGTACATGCACAAAGATTTAGGCAATAAACTGTTTGATGGGCGTGCTTCTTAAAGTATACTGCACCCTCAACCACATCCTATTATACTATTACAAAAAACGGAGATATAGTACTCCCTTTGCACAGATACTAGATAATTCTACAGGTACTACTCTGGTTACTGCTTTGACAAGAACTGTCGCTTCTGTGTCTCCTGGTGCTCCAACATCTTCGAGACCCCAAACAAGCAAAGAGAAGGTTGTATTTTTAACATAACAGACAGGTGCAGACAGTGAAAATGTTCTTTACCATATCAATTATTTTATGTCAGGTGTTGTGAATGTCATCCGAGGGGGTGATGGTTTGGAGATCCCTTTGGTGGTCAGGACTGGGGGTGAAGCTGACTGTGACTCAATAGGTGTGGGAGTTAAATGGGAAGTCCAATTGCCGATCAGCCTGGGCTATATAGAAGAGCAGTGTCTGCTGGCTGGGGCTGGTGATAAATTTTTATCCTCAGTCTCTGAATTGGCTTGGAGTTTGTCCTTCCATTTATCCTGTGACTGTGCCATTCCAGATAAGTTGCAAGTTATTTGCTTTATTGCCTGATCCACACCTAAGGGTGTTTGTGTTTCTTTAATTTTGCTTACGGTCTGTTTTCTTGCAGGAGAGGAATTGTCTTTCTGCTTTGATGAGCATGGGGGTTCCCCCTCTGCAAGCCCCACTTCAAGAAAAGGGAGATTCTCCCTGTTCTACTTCATTATTTGCACTTTTGTTTTGTTTTTTTTGTGTGTTTTTTGGTATTTTGTTTCTCCCATTATTTACAAGAGTACCTGATATAGTGGGAGAGAAACCCAGTGGTCTCAGGGTTTTTGTATATCAGGAGATTGGTATTTTTCCGCAGGGTTTTGCACTGACTGCAATCAGTTATCTGTCCTGTCCTGTTCTATCTAGGAAGTCGGGCCTTGCCTTTGCTAATCTATATTTCCTATCTGTGTATTGTGTTTTCTTACATCACTGTTGGCTCTATATGTTGGGGGCTTTCAATTCCTTTGGGGACTTCTCTTGAGGCAAGATAGGTTTCCTCATTTCTACTGTATCTGTGGGGTGTAGTAAGTTTCTCTGGCTGTGACGAGGCGTCTAGGTGTGTTTAGGAACGCTCCACGGCTACTTCTAGTGTAGTCTGACAGATAGGGAATTGCGGTCAGCTGAGGTTCCAACTACTCCTGTGTTTTTTGTGTTTTTCTGCTGATGATTTTTTTGTGATCATCCACGGTTACCAGATCACAACAGTCAGGGATATTTACTAGACCCCTACTGATCACTAGAACAAAGGTTCAAACTTCACTGTAAGATGCTTGTATATAGCGGTGGTAAAGCATGTGCAATGCTGCTCCAGTTTTAGAAGGACAATGAGAGTGCTTCCCTTGGTGAGAAGGAAAAGGGTGCTCGGACTCCGATATAAAGATCAATGGATCTCTCAGTGCTACAAACTGTTACACCCCTTTATTTAGTACATCATGTTCTGCACATCCTCAACTTTGCTAATAAATTTTTTGTTTTGCTATAGCTGGGTCTATCCCTGTGTATGCCAGCGTACTTATTGGCTTGATGGTGGCAGCCGTGGTCCTCATCCCTGCAGTGATCTGCTTGGTTTGTACCTTATTATAGTATATAAACCCATAATGTAAAATGAGTATCATTCTTATAACAATGAACACATTTATAAATATACAGTGTCCACCCATATCCTGTCCACCGCCATTAACTTGAGAACGGCGGCAGCTATAGGCATAGAAGTGGTGTCTAGGTATAGTAAAGTAGCCATGCGCTATGCAATGAAACCACCTATAGCGCCACCTGGTGGAAAACAACGGATTTAGCATTTTTCTCTCGAAAATGGAACAAGATAGAGAAAAAAAGTGAATTAAAAAATTGTAGGGCATCATCAATTCAATACGAATCGACACCTTGCATACAGAAATGCTATAAGAAACCCATGACCCCCACAAAACATTGAATGCTGGTCACGCATATGGCGCTCGTTTAACTTTGATGCTCAAAGTGGCCACCGTCAGCTGCAATGCACATCTGGACTCTGCACAGCATACTGTATCTTGCTGCACGTTGTGCAATATGGTAGGTGACACGTTTGCACAAGCATCTGTGATACGTCGTCGTAGGTCCTGCAATGTTGGTGGAGGGGTCGCATACACCTGCTGTTTGATGTGACCTCACAGAAAGAAGTCCAATGGGGTCAGGTCAGGTGAGCGTGGAGGCCACTCCACACAGCCACCATGCCCAGTGACTTGTAGGAAGGTCTCCATGAGGTATCGCTTCACGTCCGCAGCCTTGTGAGTTTTACACTTTCTAATCATAGCATTTTTTTCTCTATCTTGTTTCGTTTTCGAGATAAAAATGCTAACTCCGTTGTTTTCCACCAGGTGGCACTACAGGTGGTTTCATTGCGTAGCGCATGGCTACTTTACTATACCTAGACACCACTTCTATGCCTATAGCTGCTGCCGTTCTCAAGTTAATGGCGGTGGACAAGATATGGGTGGACACACTGTATAGCTAAAGCAGCTTCAAATAGTAAGTTTTACTGTACTAATATATTATCTGTATTAGCAATGATTCGCTGGCAGTCGATCCATCCGTGGGCTGAGATGCTACTTTTCCAGTCCTGCATTTTCGGCGTTGTCACGTCACTAGAGCAGTGTGTGTTCCAATTCTTTGTTTTCAAAAGGACAAAACTGCAGATAGTGACCCTTTAACAAATATAGGTATGCAGTAACACCCCTTGAGTGGCAATAAAGAATTATTTTAATTGATACCGTATGTTTCTGGTTGCATTGCTGGCACTGGGAAACCCATTCCACAGGCCTATACTGTTGGGTGTTGGTTATTGGTGGTGGAGTTGTTTCCGTTCTCCAAGAGGCGATGGCTTCACGGTATGCACAACTGTCTCGATATGACTGCACCTGCTGCGAGCAGCGCTTGGGAGAGGGGAGCGAGGTCACCTCCTAACACTGATCACTACACTCCCTAATGTCCCTGCATGGGTTCTTTCCCCCGTGTGCCGTCACATGCCTAGGCCCCCGCTGGCCCTGAACTTACCCTGACTAGTGATGGCCAGTGAGATGCTAGTCTCGCTACTGACAACATGGAAAAGAGTCAACAAATAACACTCCAGAAGGAAAATCTCAGCTGCACCTTAAGCGAAACCTCAGCTTTCTCCAGAGACTGGCTCCTTCCAGGTGGACAGCATAGGTATGAGCTATAGCCGGCATAGGGACGAGTAAGGATTTGATATTTAAAGCAGAAGGCAGTGGCTGCAGCTGAGGTTACAACTACTTGTTAAATCACTGCAGGATAGAATTGACCCATGACTTCTTAAGTACCGGATGTAATTAAATAAGCTCCAACTCAGGGTAAACGACGAATGGGCACTAAAGCGGATCTGCGATCCCCAATGGTCTGTGACCTCCTGATCCCACATCCTCCAAGATCACATCAGGTCATGCCACACTCATGACAATAGAGTGGTTTTGCACTTGTGACACTTTATCCAGCCTCCCGGTAGACTCCTCAGCAGCTTCACCTTTACTCCAGTAGTTTCAGCGTCACCCTCCCAGTGCTTGACTCATTTGCTCTTTGTAATCACTCTTGACAGCAAAGTACTGCTGAATCATGGGGCAATCATATACACTCATGTGGCCTGCTCAGTCAATAGCAGTCCATAACATTCAAACACTAGTCTTCTTGCAGTCTCTGACATGGCTACCTCTTTACTCTCTTAGGGGTACTTCTCAGATAGCAAGATCGCTGCTGAGTCACGGTTTTTGTGACGCAGCAGTGACCTCATTAGCGATCTCGCTGTGTGTGACACTGAGCAGCGACCTGGCCCCTGCTGCGAGATCGCTGCTCGTTACACACAGTGCTGGTTCATTTTTTGGGCGTTGCTCTTCCGCTGTGAAGCACACATTGCTGTGTTTGACAGTGAGAGAGCAACGATCTGAATGTGCAGGGAGCAGGGAGCCGGCTTCTGGCAGCCTGCGGTAAGCTGTAACCAAGGTAAATATCAGGTAACCAAGCGAAGTGCTTTGCTTGGTTACCCGATATTTACCTTGATTACTAGCGTCCTCCGCTCTCAGGCTGCCAGTGCCGGCTCCCTGCTCCCTGCACACGTAGCCGGAGTACACATCGGGTAAATAAGCAAAGCGGTTTGCTTATTAACCCGATGTGTACTCTGGCTACGAGTGCAGGGAGCCAGCGCTAAGCGGTGTGCGCTGGTAACCAAGGTAAATATCGGGAAACCAAGCACTTGGTTACCCGATATTTACCTTAGTTACCAAGCGCAGCATCGCTTCCATGCGTCGCTGGGGGCTGGTCACTGGTGAGATCTGCCTGATTGACAGCTCACCAGCGACCATGTAGCGACGCTCCAGCGATCCTGACCAGGTCAGATCGCTGGTGGGATCGCTGGAGTGTCGCTAAAGTGTGACGGTACCCTTACTCACAGGTATCAGAGTACAAACTGCTTCGGTTGTGGCTACCTCCTCGCTCTTATGGGAGCCTGTTTACCGTAGTACCCTTTTTGACTGATGCAATTTTCATTCACTTTGTTCCCCTCGATGGTGGTCATGATCTTTCTCTGTGTGATGGTGGTACTACAGGTGGGCTGGTCTACCTTGCAGTAAGCCGGTACTTTCTTCTATTCTCTTCAGTGGTCTTATCTATGGCCCCTGTGTAGTAGTGCACCACATATAGTGAGTGCTGCTCACCCACACGTCTAGATAACGGTGACGCAGGCATTTTCTGCTCATTTACAAATATTTTTCGCTATTTTTTCAATTGTTGCAGAACGTACACTACAGTTTAAAAGTTTGGGGTCACGCAGACAATTTTGTCTTTTCCATGAAAAATCATACTTTTATTTCTGAAATGAGTTGCATAATGAATAGAAAATATCGTCCAGACAGTGACGAGGTTAGAAATAATGATTTTCACTTGAAATAATAATTTTCTCTTCACACTTTGCTTTCGGCACAGAATGCTCCTTTGCACAATTCCAGCTTTGCAGACCTTTGGCATTCTAGCTGTTAATTTGCAGAGATAATCTGGAGATATTTCACCCCATGCTTCCCCACAAGTTGGATTGGCTTGATGGGCACTTTTTGGTACCATACGGTCAAGCTGCTCCCACCACAGCTCTATAGGGCTGAGATCTGGTGACTGGGCGGCCACTCCATTACAGATAGAATACCAGCTGCCGGCTTCTTCCCTAAGTAGTTCATGCATAATTTGGAGGTGTGTTTTGGGTCATTGTCCTGTTGTAGGATGAAATTGGCTCCAATCAAGCGCTCTCCACAGGGTATGGCATGGCGTTGCAAAATGGAGAGATAGCCTTCCTTATTCAAAATCCCTTTTAGCTTGTACAAATCTCCCACTTCACCAGCCCCAAAGCAACCATCACATTACCTCCACCATGCTTGACAGATGGCGTCAGGCACTCTTTCAGCAACTTTTCAGTTGTTCTGCGTCTCACAAATGTTCTTCTGTGTGATCCAAACACCTCAAACTTCGATTCGTCTGTCCATAACACTTTTTTTCCAAACTTCCTCTGTCTAATGTCTGTTTTCTTTTGCCCATATTAATCTTTTCCTTTTATTAGCCAGTCTCAGATATGGCTTTTTCTTTGCCACTCTGCCCTGAAGGCCGCCATCCGGAGTCGCCTCTTCACTGTAGACGTTGACACTGGCGTTTTGTGGGTACTAATGAAGCTGCCAGTTGACGACCTGTGAGGCGTCGATTTCTCAAACTAGAGCCTCTAATGCACTTGTCTTGTTGCTCAGTTGTGCAGCGCGGCCTCCCACTTCTCTTTCTACTCTGGTTACAGCCTGTTTGTGCTCTCCTCTGAAGGAAGTAGTACACACCGTTGTAGGAAATATTCAGTTTCTTGCCAATTTCTCACATGGAATATCCTTCATTTCTAAGAACAAGAATAGAATGTCGAGTTTCACATGAAAGTTCTCTGTTTTCTGGCCATTTTGAGAGTTTAATGGAACCAACAAATGTAATGCTCCAGATTCTCGCACCCCTACAATCTATTCTAAACTATGCTGCCCGGCTAATCCACCTGTTGCCCCGCTACTCCCCGACCTCTCCTCTCTGCCAGTCACTTCCACTGGCTTCCTATTGCCCAACGACTCCAGTTCAAAACCCTAACCATGACCTACAAAGCCATCCACAACCTGTCTCCTCCCTACATCTCTGACTTAGTCTCCCGGTACTTACCTGCACGTAACCTTCGATCCTCACAAGATCTCCTTCTCTACTGCCCTCTAATCTCCTCTTCCCACCACCACATCCAAGATTATCTCCTCTTCCCACCATCACATCCAAGATTTCTCCCGTGCCTCCCCCATACTCTGGAATGCTCTGCCTCGACACATCAGACTCTCGCCTACCTTGACAAGCTTCAAAACGAACCTGAAGACCCACCTCTTCCGACAAGCCTACAACCTGCCGTAACCCTCAGTCTGATATAACGCCGTACAATCAGCTCTACCCTAACCTACTGTATCCTCACCTATCCCTTGTAGACTGTGAGCCCTCGCGGGCAGGGACCTCTATCCTCCTATACCAGTCTGTGCCTTGTATTGTTTATGATTATTGTACTTGTCCCTATTATGTATACCCCTTTCACATGTAAAGCGCCATGGAATTGATGGTGCTATAATAATAAATAATAATAATAATAATTCTCAACTAGCTTAAAGGAAGGTCAGTTTTATAGCTTCTCTAATCAGCAAAACTGTTTTCAGCTGTGCTAACATACTTGCACAAAGGTTTCAAGAGATTTCTAAACATCCATTAGCCTTCTAACACAGTTAGCAAACACAATGTACCATTAGAACACTGGAGTGGTGCTTGCTGGAAATGGGTCTCTATACACCTATGTAGATATTGCATTAAAAACCAGACTTTTGAAGCTAGAATAGTCATTTACCACATTAACAATGTATGGAGTATATTTCTATTTAATTTAATTTTAGTTTCATTGAAAAAATATGTGCTTTCCTTTCAAAAATAAGGAAATATCTAAGTGACCCTAAACTTTTGAACTGTAGTGTATGCTACTAAATAGCAGACAATGGTTAGGGGGAGTCCAAAAGTGATGGTTCCAAAATGTAGGGCCATAAATGATTATTACTGGGTGAACATTCCCCAAGTGCCGGATTATCGCCACCCTCTTTAGTGACATTTTGTTCCCTCTCTCCATCCTCCAGGCTTCGCATAGCAACTTTTTTAACTCCATAATCAATTCCAATGGGGACTTGAATGTGTGAAGATATCACAGACAGCTGCAGGAGCGGTGAGTAAAAAAAGGGTTAGTAGAAACCTAAGTGCAAGGATATCCCAGTATGGTTCAACTTTCCTCAGTAATTTCTACATTTTTAAAGATGACATCTATTCTTATAAAAAAAAATATAATAATAATAATAATAATAATAATAATAATAATAATAATAATAAAAACAACATATACAAAAGCCAATTTTTCATTAAAAATGTTTATGATATAACAGGTGAATAAAACTTATTTTTTTTAAAAAACTTTTGTCTTTCTAATGCGTAGATATTAACAATCAAAGTATTTGGCACCTAACAAGTTAACTTTTTTAACTCCAAGTGGGTGTTATCAGATGGTTTTCACTGTGGGCGTGTACTTCTTCTCCCTGTATGAGTTACCCAATCATAAGCAGACAGCAATACAGCAGAGAAAGAACACGCCCCCACCATAGCTTTGGTTTTTTAGGCAGATTTAAGGATATTGCTCTGACCTCCTGGTCTAACCTCCTGCATAATTAGAAAGTGGGGGGGATATTAGAGCACAGATAACTCCCACCTTTCAGAAAAGCTTTGTCACATTACAAACACTTCCTTTCATAGCACTTTGACCACTGCTTAACTGTATCTCCCTGTCACATGAGTCACACGTCTGTTGTGCTCAAGACAATGTTTGAGCAGGCATAAGTGTTGTTACAGCTCCTACTCCTCCACCGTTCGCATAATGATGCCCATCCTACGTGTGGCTCACTAACAGGTTAATAATGAGCAACCCCTTTAAGTTTACATTCATATTACTTTACAACAATTATTCCTGTGCAAATATCAATTATATCCTAGGTCATATGAAAAGACTTTTAAAAAGGCCAATTTTGACTTTTAGGATTGCTACTTCCGATAGGTGGCGCTAGAGTTTGTCTCCTTTCCTGGAGAGACAATTTGAATAATTCCCAGAGGGGCATTGCAGCTATAAGTCCCCTTTGGACGCCTACTGACCCTGTAGTGAAGGTTATACCATTTACAAAAGGGGTAAATTGATATAGAAGGGTTAATAGTTTCTCTATTTCTACATTAAAGATATTTTATTGTTATTAGTAATTATATCTGATGGTAGTTCATAGTCATTATGGAGCCTACGGAATAAAGCTGGGTTCACACTAAACAACAGCGACAACGACGTTGCTGTTACGTCACCATTTTCTGTGACGTAGCAGCGACCTTGTAAGTCGCTGTTATGATCGCTGCTTAGCTGTCAAACAGCAGCCGAAGCAGCGATCATAACGACAGTGCTGCAACATGTGCAGAGAGCAGGGAGCCGCGCACACTGAGCGCTGGCTCCCTGCTCTCCTAGCTACAGTACACATCGGGTTAATTACACGATGTGTACTGCAGCTACATGTGCAGAGAGCAGGAGCCGGCACTGGCACCGTGAGAGCGGCGGAGGCTGGTAACGAAGGTAAATATCGGGTAAGGGTGGTTACCCGATGTTTACCTTGGTTACAGCTTACCGCAGCTGCCAGACGCCGCCTCCTGCTCCCTGCTCGCTTCATTTCGTCGTTCTCTCGCTGTCACACACAGCGATGTGTGCGTCACAGCGGGAGAGCGACAACCAAAAAATGAAGCTGGACATTCAGCAACGACCGGCGACCTCACAGCAAGGGCCAGCTCGTTGCTGGATGTCACACACAGCGACAGCGACGGGACGTCGCTGCAACGTCACAGAAAATGGTGACGTAACAGCGACGTCGTTGTCGCTGTGTGTGACACCACCTTAAAAGACAGGCTCAAGGATTATTATTGTCTCTAAATGTTCTTCTTATCTTCTTCTTATCTCATATGCATGACTCTACATTTTTGTTTTGCTAAAACTTAAAGGTCTTATGAGCAACTTGTAAAGTCCAGCTAGAAGCTTTTTTTGCAATATCACATTGATCTGTAAATGGTATAAATAAACTGTACTTTGGTTGAATAAACAGAAAATTGATCATGCCCACATGGATGCAGGTCTTTTTCTCCGAGCGCTCGATATTGATTAGGTCTGAAGAGGCCTAATTCAGAGGACCTCACTGGTGATCCCATAAGCTGACTTGTGACAAAACAGAACAGCTACAACACCACTGACAGCCAGACTGGTTTGTCAGGTTTCCATAAGGAGAATAGTCTTCCCGCGTGGTCCCCACATAGCTTCTCAAAAGCCAGATCAGATACCCACACTTTGCACTGACAAGGGGCAATCACCCAGAAACACCGTGTCTGCAAATTGGGATTCTGATCTGGCATATATCCTAGGTCATATGAAAAGGCTTCTTAAAAGGCCAATTTTGACTTTTAGGATTGCTACTTCCGATAGGTGGCGCTAGAGTTTGTCTCCTTTCCTGGAGAGACAATTTGATTAAAAAGACTGACACGCACGTCCAACAGGTGTGAACAGGTGCTAGCTGAAAACACAATATAACTACAAATTACACACAGCTGCACTCTAAAATGCTAACAATGAATAAGGGAACTCTGGTATTGCATTACTTCTATATAGAGATACTTAGCTTATGTATTGACCAATACATGTGAGCCCGGTAACCAGCGACAAGGTGTATCCCAATATACTGGGACCCTAACTCAAATGCCTCTACTTGGGTTAAAAACGTACATGTTTGGGCAAATATCAGGTATAACTGATGGAGGCTTTACACTAGTTATACCACATGCTGCACTTTTCTGGTGTACTATTATTGTGTGAGGTCACTTACGTTTCTTTTCCCTTTATTCATCTGTTCGGGTTTTAGTTGCCTTGCTTCCGAGCTGTCCACCTGAGCTGATGTATACGCTGCTGCCTCTCCCCCACGTCCATCTCTGGATATCAACAGGACCGGATCTGCCGTTTGGATGATTTTTTAACGCAATATATTTATATGGTGTTCATATAGCAATTTATGTCTATGTCTGATTAAAAATAAAGGCTGTAAGATATATTATTTTTTTTAATAAACTAATTTGAAAATTTATGTAATTGTCATAATAAACTCTATACAGTATCCTGATTAATAACAACAAATCAGATAGAAAACAGGAATATTCCTTACAGGTCCCAGCACAAAATAGTTCATATATACAACACGCAACCTGCGGACAGGAGAGGGGCTGTATTTGTAAGAAAGTAGCTGGGACCCGGATTTATTGTCAGAAAGAGGCACTTTTATCCCCAACAGAATGGGGCAGTAATGAGCATGTGATTCTGCCGTTCCATCCATTCCTTATGGGCTGTTGAGCGCTGCGCTCGGCTGATTCCCCCTGACTCATAGAGAATGATTAGTGGAGCGGCAGTTGGGCATCTGTCCTGCTGCTTCATTTTGTAACGGGTATAAAATTGCCCTGTTGGGAATAAAAACGGCCCTCTTCTTCTTCGTTTGATAAGTTCTCTGTCGTGATGTCATAGTGATGCACAAGCTGTGATGTCACGCCAGGCTGGCTAATCAAAAGTAGAGCCGCTAATGCTGTCAGGTAAGAGATTGTGATCACGGCTCCCATTCTGATAACTGATGCGGCAGCTGTGAATCGTTTTGCCCCAACTCTAGTGGGACACAATTGTGAAGTTGAACGAAATTTATTGCTTATTTTAAACTTTTATAAAAAATAATAAACTTAAAATCGCGGCGTGCAATATTATTCGTCCCCTTTAAGTTAATACTTTGTAGCGCCACCTTTTGCTGCGATTACAGCTGAAAGTCGTTTAGGGTATGTGTTTATCAGTTTTGCACATCGATGGAGAGCGTTTGTGAACAGCAGTTGTCAGCTCTTTCCACAGATTCTCGGTTGGGTTCAGGTCTGGACTGTGACTTGGCCATTCTAACACCTGGATTCGTTTATTTGTGAATTATTCCATTGTAGATTTTGCTTTATGTTTGGGATCATTGTCTTGTTGGAAGACAAATCTCCGTCCCAGTCTTAGGTCTTTTGCAGACTCCAACAGGTTTTCTTCAAGAATGGTCCTGTATTTGGCTCCATCCATCTCCCCATCAATTTTAACCATCTTCCCTGTCCCTGCTGAAGAAAAGCAGGCCCAAACCATGATGCTGCCACCACCATGTTTGACAGTGGGGATGGTGTGTTCAGGGTGATGAGCTGTGTTGATTTTACGCCAAACATATCGTTTGGCATCGTGCCCAGATAGTTTGATTTTGGTTTCATCTGACCAGAGCCCCTTCTTCCACATGTTTGGTGTCTCCCAGGTGGCTTGTGGCAAACTTTAAACGACACTTTTTATGGATATCTTTGAGAAATGGCTTTCTTCTTGCCACTCTTCCATAAAGGCCAGATTTGTGCAGTGTACGACTGATTGTTGTCCTATAGACAGACTCTCCCACCTCAGCTGTAGATCTCTGCAGTTCATCCAGAGGGATCATGGGCCTCTTGGCTGCATCTCTGATCAGTCTTATCCTTGTTTGAGATGATAGTTTGGATGGACGGCCGGGCCTTGTAGATTTGCAGTGGAATGATATTCCTTCCATTTCAATATGATCGCTTGCACAGTGCTCCTTGGGATGTTTAAAGTTGTGGAAATCTTTTTGTAACTAAATCTGGCTTTAAACGTCTCCACAACAGTATCACGGACCTGCCTGTTGTGTTCCTTGGTCTTCATGATGCTCTCTGTGCTTTAAACAGAACACTGAGACTATCACAGAGCAGGTGCATTTATACGGAGACTTGATTACACACAGGGGCTTATATTTATTATTATCAGTCATTTAGGACAACATTGGATCATTCAGAGATCCTCAATCAGAGCACTGAAAGTAAAGGGGATGTATAATATTGCACGCCACAATTTTCAGTTTATTATTTTTATAAAAGGTTTAAAATAAACAATAAATTTCGCTCAACTTCACAATTGTGTCCCACTTGTTACAAAGTGTCATAAATTCATATATATTGGGATATGTGCACACAGCGTCTTATCCCTAATGACAGGCCTGCTGAGGTTTTCATAGGAAAAGATACCAACGTTTTTGAGGGGTTCTTTTGTGTAACTACAGTACAATTAGCGAGCTTCTCCCTAGCGGGACATGCTGCAGAGTGAGCACGCCACGTTTTTTACCCACTTCACGGTTTCCGAGCCATGAAGTGGTAAAGAAGGACGGACAGGTGGAACATTTGCACAGCACAGCAAGTATTTCGACACTGCTCTATGTATTATGTTCATTTTTTATGCAGTTTCGCAATGCTTTTTCAGGAGGGCTGCAGGTGGAATCCACCTCAAAAAGACATAGTGTGCACATACCCTACTGTTCAAAATTTATTTTCAGAAAACTGTATAGCTTTACGATGGATAAGAGACCTCTATATCTGCCCGGCATAGCGCAAGCTGATGGGATGCAGTTTGATATTCTAACTCCGGCATCCCTGCAAACTTCTTCACCCTTCTTTCAAATTGCGAGCGCCGGTGATCTTATTGTGCAGGCGCGAGATTATGGACGGGTACTTGGATGATGCTGGTGATGACATTCACAGCGCCGCCCATAATCTCGCGCCTGCGCAATAACATCACCGGCGCTCGCGATTTGAAAACAGCGCTCAATCCCGCAATAGTGCCACTGCGCATGCGCGAGACTCCTGGAGCACTGCGGAAGATAAGGGCGGCGGCCTCATCTATGTAAATGAACACTGGGGGACGACGAACAGCGGCAGGAGGGGGGATAACAGACGAAATACAGCCCGCCCCCGGGGCCAACAAACCTCATTACCATAGCAAAAGGTAATATTTTATAAAGTTGTTATTTAGGTCTGAAAGGGGGGCCAGTAGCAAGATGAGCCTTTATACAATGCAGCCCAGGAGCTGCAGAAGGGGATTCTTTTAGTTTAACAGCGAAAATTCTGGTGACAGGTTCCCTTTAAGGACAGATATAAATCGGCTCTAAATCGCATATCCGTGACATTGAATAAGATCTCCGGTCGCCGCTTCTAACGCTCTTCCTAATGTCAGACAGATTTATACACTAGTAGAAGACGCACACACCCTGGCGACCACCACAGTCAACCGCAATGGAGGGACCCTTCTCCTAGCAACCGCTTGCCCTGAAGAAATATGGTGGTGTGGTGACTTCCGGTGACGTCATGTTTGCAACCAATCTCCGGCTAGCACTCAAGACTCTTTGTCCAATCAAAACTAAAGGTTTGAAACTTCCGGAAACTTTTTTTTTTTCTGGCCTGGTGGTTACCATGGAGTCACTCCCAGTCGAGCGTCCAATCACAAGGCGCGGCGGCCGGTTTTTAAAACAAGCTACAGCCGACGTGTGACCGTTACCAGCGGCAGTGCGAGAGGTGAGTGCGGGGCTGCGGCCGGTCACCCCCGTGCTGTGCGGCCGGGCTGCTCATACCGGAGAGTTGTGGCGCTGAGGCCACATAGGGGGCAGACGCTGGTAATGGAGGTCTCTGCCCTCATTCATGGCTGCTCTCACCCGCTATCGGGGCACAGCTGGGATCTGTATGTAAATTGAATGCCGGCTTCCGCCCTAGTCGGGGCCCTGTGGTTCTCTGCAGACAGTGGCCCTGTTATCCCTTTTGTGGAGGAGGATATATATGGGGGGGGGCTCCCCCTGTTATCCCATTTGAGGAGGATATATATGTGGGGGTGGCTCCCCCTGTTATCCCATTTGAGGAGGATATATATGGGGGGGGGGGGGGCTCCCCCTGTTATCCCATTTGAGGAGGATATATATGGGGGGGGGCTCCCCCTGTTATCCCATTTGAGGAGGATATATATGGGGGGGGGGGGCTCCCCCTGTTATCCCATTTGAGGAGGATATATATGGGGGGGGGGGCTCCCCCCTGTTATCCCATTTGAGGAGGATATATATGGGGGGGGGGCTCCCCCTGTTATCCCATTTGAAGAGGATATATATGGGGGGGGGCTCTCCCTGTTATCCCATTTGAAGAGGATATATATGGGGGGGGGGCTCTCCCTGTTATCCCATTTGAAGAGGATATATATGGGGGGGGGCTCTCCCTGTTATCCCATTTGAAGAGGATATATATGGGGGGGGCTCTCCCTGTTATCCCATTTGAAGAGGATATATATGGGGGGGGCTCCCCCTGTTATCCCATTTGAAGAGGATATATATGGGGGGGCTCCCCCTGTTATCCCATTTGAGGAGGATATATATGGGGGGGGGCTCCCCCTGTTATCCCATTTGAGGAGGATATATATGGGGGGGGGCTCCCCCTGTTATCCCATTTGAGGAGGATATATATGGGGGGGGCTCCCCCTGTTATCCCATTTGAGGAGGATATATATGGGGGGGGGGCTCCCCCTGTTATTCCATTTGAGGAGGATATATATGGGGGGGGGCTCCCCCTGTTATCCCATTTGAGGAGGATATATATGGGGGGGGGGCTCCCCCTGTTATCCCATTTGAGGAGGATATATATGGGGGGGGGCTCCCCCTGTTATCCCATTTGAGGAGGATATATATGGGGGGGGGGCTCCCCCTGTTATCCCATTTGAGGAGGATATATATGGGGGGGGGCTCCCCCTGTTATCCCATTTGAGGAGGATATATATGGGGGGGGGCTCCCCCTGTTATCCCATTTGAGGAGGATATATATGGGGGGGGGCTCCCCCTGTTATCCCATTTGAGGAGGATATATATGGGGGGGGGCTCCCCCTGTTATCCCATTTGAGGAGGATATATATGGGGGGGGGCTCCCCCTGTTATCCCATTTGAGGAGGATATATATGGGGGGGGGCTCCCCCTGTTATCCCATTTGAGGAGGATATATATGGGGGGGGGGCTCCCCCTGTTATCCCATTTGAGGAGGATATATATGGGGGGGGGCTCCCCCTGTTATCCCATTTGAGGAGGATATATATGGGGGGGGGCTCCCCCTGTTATCCCATTTGAGGCGGATATATATATATATGGGGGGGGGGCTCCCCCTGTTATCCCATTTGAGGCGGATATATATATATATGGGGGGGGGCTCCCCCTGTTATCCCATTTGAGGCGGATATATATATATATGGGGGGGGGCTCCCCCTGTTATCCCATTTGAGGCGGATATATATATATGGGGGGGGGCTCCCCCTGTTATCCCATTTGAGGCGGATATATATATATGGGGGGGGGCTCCCCCTGTTATCCCATTTGAGGAGGATATATATATATATATATATGGGGGGGAGGCTCCCCCTGTTATCCCATTTGAGGATGCCCCCATCCTTTTTGTTATACCTTTTCAAGTGGGTATGAGACCCCCCTCCCTCCCCTGTTATTCTTTAGAGTGTATGGAGGCCCTGTTATTCTTTTGGGACCCTCTATGGTGGTCTCTGTGCCCCATGTTGTGGTAGTTGGTTATTATTGGGGGTCTGTTTTGGCACATATAATATATTACAGGATTTTGGGTGTGGGTATGGCACCGCTAGAAGCATTGCTGCTGCTGGTCCTATAGGCTAATTAGAGGTGCTGCCAGTACTTGGACCCCACTAGTCCAATGTGGGGAGGGGGGGGCTTATTCTAGGGAGAAACCAAAAATAAATAAGCCTATACTCTCCTCTGCTGCCGGAGGTGAGTATAGGACTTATTCTACCTGAGGGAAACGTGTAATGAGAAAGGGGTTATCCTAGTAGTGGACAACCCCTTTAACTGTATAAAGATTGGGAGAAGGAAGCCGTAGCTGATTGGTTGTGGGGCCCACGTGTCATAGTGGCACATGAGTGCGAGTTCTGACACGGCTGGAACCGTGCCGGCACCAGAGGTGAGTATAGGCTTTCTTATTTTTATGGTGACTCACATGGGGAATGAGGATGGGCTATCCAAGTAGTGGACAACCCCTTTAAATAAAAAAACAAATTTTCTTTGTCGCTCCATTGGGAGACCCAGACAACTGGGTGT